>NC_080469.1:26424300-26499300 GCF_030265055.1 Doryrhamphus excisus | reverse complement strand
TTATCACAGCGAGTGAAACACTTTTTCTCATTTTCACTCTAACTCAACAGCAGTGCTTCTCAGCCCCATGAAACTGTTGCAGATAGAACGGGATGCGAAGTTGCGGCAGGCACACATGGACTGAGCCTCCTGGCACCATTCGCTGGCTCACAATGAACCGCCGTATCATCCTTTGCTCACAATGTGTTTGAGAGTGAATAAAGTGCATTTTCGAACAATGGTTGTGTGTGCCAAGCAATAAAGCACATCACACTAAATGTGTTCCATAAGTGCCAAAAACCTAACCCTAACCCTAAACCCTAACCCTAGCCCTAGCCCTAGCCCTAGCCCTAGCCCTAGCCCTAACCCTAACCCTAACCCTAGCCCTAGCCCTAGCCCTAGCCCTAGCCCTAGCCCTAGCCCTAACCCTAACCCTAACCCTAACCCTAACCCTAACCCTAACCCTAACCCTAACCCTAACCCTAACCCTAACCCTAACCCTAGCCCTAGCCCTTGCCCTAGCCCTAGCCCTAACCCTAAACCCAAACCCTAACCCTAACCCTAACCCTAACCCTAACCCTAACCCTAACCCTAACCCTAACCCTAACCCTAGCCCTAACCCTAACCCATACCTTTAGAGGCATAGTTAAATCCCAACTGTTACGATTTGACCGTATTTGTACACAGGAGGAAGATTTTTGGGAAGCAGTAAGGATTCTATTTAAGACATTAAGACAACGGGGGTATAGAAGGCCAATGTTGCAACATTGTCTGAAGACTTTCAGGGACAGGACAAGAAAGGATGATACAAGAGGCATCCTGATAATTACCTATTTTTCCACGGCAAGTAGGGTAATCACCTCAATAATAAAGAAAAACTACAAAGAGAAAATTGGGAACATGGATGCCTGGTCAAAATGTACCCCCATCAGAGCCTACAGAAAACACAAAAGCCTCAGAGATATGTTGGTCAACGCAAGACTAAAGCCATTCCGGAGAGAGAGCAAGGAACCCACACCGGAATATTTTTGTAAATTGAAATTCATAACTAATAGCACGAACAACAGAGTATTTAAAATCAAACAAAATTTCACTTTGGGTACATCCAATTGTGTATATGTATTATTTTGCGCGAGATGTAAAAAACAATATGTCGGCGAGACCAAAAATTCTATCAGAACCAGAATGTGGCAACATAGATATAATATTAAAAACAAAAAAGCAATGGATAAGCCATTGGTTCGCCATTTTGGACGACATGGGTTAAGGGAAATCCGAGTTGCGGAATTGCAAAGTAAGTTGGGATGGGAAGACAGGGATAGAAAAAGGGCAGAAAGGAATTGGATTCAGAATCTGGGGACTAAAATGCCGGGGGGACTAAACAAAGCTTAAAAGGAAGAAAGGGTGGGAAGGTGGATGAACGGGAGGAGGAATGTGGGCCCTAGCCCCAACCCCAACCCCAACCCCTAACCCTAACCCTAGCCCTAACCCTAACCCTAACCCTAACCCTAGCCCTAACCCTGGCCCTGGCCCTGGCCCTAACCCTAACCCTAACCCTAACCCTAACCCTAACCCTAGCCCTTAACCCTAGCCCTAACCCTACCCCCAACCCTAACCCTACCCCCAACCCTAACCCTAACCCTAGCCCTAGCCCTAGCCTCAACCCTACCCCGAGCCCTAACCCTAACCCCAATCCTAACCCTAACCTTAACCCCAATAAATAAATAAACATATAAATATATAAATAAATTAATTAATATCTAAAAACATATAAATATATAAATACATGAAGGGGTATACAACAATACATAAGGTTCGATTCATGGGGAAAGGGAAGGAAGGAAAAGAAGATGGATGAGTTAAAATGCAAGTTAAACTTTCAAGTTTGATTTAGACAACTTAAAGTTTGAGCGCAAGTTGGAAGTGCCTCACTTTGTACTTTGCTTTTGTTGGATCAACACCAGCTGCATTAGTTGGGTGAATTGATTTGTGGTGTGTTTGCCTGAAGAAGGCCCATAGCGGCCGAAACGTCGCAAGGACACACCCACCAAGCCTGTTAAGGTCTTCTTTTGTTTAAGAACTTTACTTGTTTGTTTACTTGTTTGTTTGTGTGTTTGTTTACTTGTTTATTTTTACATTCTTTAAAATTAAAAAAATAAAAAAAACATCTAAAAACCAAGAAAAAAATCACAAAACATAAAAAATAATAAAAAAATATATACAAATTCATACCCAGTTTACCAACATGGACCCAAGGGAGGGGGGTTGGACACTAGTACAGCACAGGAGGCGTCGTGCCCGTGCCCGCAGGAGGGACACACGACCGCAAAGGGCCATCTCCCAGTCCCGACAGGGGGGAGGTCCCAACTGGAGGGGGGCCAGAGCATTCTCTACTGCCCCCCCGAATAGAGGGGGCAGGGGGGCTCAGCCCTACACGCCTAACCCTTACCCTAACCCTAACCCTAGCCCTAGCCCTAGCCCTAGCCCTAGCCCTAACCCTAGCCCTATTCCTATTCCTAGCCCTAGCCCTAGCCCTAGCCCTAGCCCTAGCCCTAGCCCTAACCCTAACCCTAGCCCTAGCCCTAACCCTTACCCTAACCCTAGCCCTAGCCCTAACCCTAGCCCTAACCCTAACCCTAGCCCTAACCCTAGCCCTAGCCCTAACCCTAACCCTAACCCTAACCCTAGCCCTAACCCTAACCCTAGCCCTAACCCTAGCCCTAACCCTAACCGCAAAGGGCCATCTCCCAGTCCCGACAGGGAGGAGGTCCCAACTGGAGGGGGGCCAGAGCATTCTCTACTGCCCCCCCCCCGAATAGAGGGGGCAGGGGGGTTCAGCCGTACACGCCTAACCCTAACCCTAGCCCTAGCCCTAGCCTTAGCCCTAGCCCTAGCCCTAGCCCTAAGCCTAGCCCTAGCCCTAACACTAGCCCTAACCCTAGCCCTAGCCCTAACCCTAACCCTAACCCTAACCCTAGCCCTAACCCTAACTAGCCCTAACCCTAACTAGCCCTAACCCTAGCCCTAACCCTAACCCTAGCCCTAACCCTAACACTTACCCTAGCCCTAACCCTAACCCTCTACCCTAACCCAGCCCCAGCCCCAACCCTAAACCTTAGCCCCAGCCCCAACCCTAAACCCTAGCCCTAACCCTAGCCCTAAGCCTAGCCCTAACCCTAGCCCTAACCCTCGCCCCTAACCCCTAACCCCTAACCAACCCAACTCCCAGCCCCAGCCCTAGCCCTAACCCCCCCCCAGCCCTAGCCCTCTAGCCCTAACCCTCTAGCCCTAAGCCCTAAGCCCTAAGCCCTAGCCCTAACCCCTAGCCCTAACCCCAGCCCTAAGCCCTAAGCCCTAAGCCCTAAGCCCTAGCCCTTAGCCCTTAGCCCTAACCCTAGCCCTTAGCCATAGCCCTTAGCCCTAACCCTAGCCCTAACCCTAGCCCTAACCCTAGCCCTAGCCCTAACCCTCGCCCCTAACCCCTAACAAACCCAACTCCCAGCCCCAGCCCTAGCCCTAACCCCCCCTTAGCCCTTAGCCCTTAGCCCTTAGCCCTAACCCTAGCCCTTAGCCATAGCCCTTAGCCCTAACCCTTAGCCCTAACCCTTAGCCCTAACCCTTAGCCCTAGCCTGACGTAACCCTAAAGCTAACCCTGTAGCCCTAACCCTAGCCCTAGCCTTAAACCTAACCCTCTAGCACTAACCCTCTAGCCCTAACCCTGTAAGGTTAACCATATTGGTAGGCTAACCCTAACCCTATGCCTCCATCTGGTGGCCACTTTAACTTACTGCTCCTCTACTTAGGAAATTCCGCCATCTAGTGGTCACTTAAAATTACTGCAACTTAACTTGGGAATTTCTGCTATCTAGTGGTCACCTAAAATTACTGCAACTTTGCCGGGGAAATTCCCCCATTTAGTGGTCACTTAAAATTACTGCAACTTAACCTGGGAATTTCCGCTATCTGGTGGTCACTTAAAATTACTGCAACTATACTTGGGAATTTCCGCCATCTAGTGGTCTCTTAAAATCACTGCGACTTTGCCTGGGAAATTCCGCCATCTAGCGGTCACTTAAAATTACTGCACCTTTACTTGTGAATTTGGCCGGCTAACATTGTACTGTAACAGCCAGAGCAACCTTTACAGCCAAAGCATTAGTCATGGCACTCGTGTATGAATTGCATATCTTTTGTCATCTATTCATTTATCCTGTGTTATTGTGCTACATGTATGAAGGCCATCATGTCATTTACTTGAACAAGTCTTCCTACCTGTGAAGAACGCCGACACCATGTTGTTGATGGTCTGCCAACACGATTACATGAGTCCTTCCCCGGGGGCCGACAGACTGCTGATGGACGCAAAAGGTTGAAGCTCCAGAAAATGCCGTCTTGTGCGTGCAATAGGTGAAACTGTCCACTGGAGAACCTATGGCATCAGATGACGCTCCCATTTGGAGCTCATGTTGGGATGGATGCAGAGGGATCCCACGGGCTGTTAAGCGACAAGCGGCTTTTCATCTGTAACAGAAGTTGTAAGATTAGCTGCTATTCCTTTGCTGTAATGAAATACTCAGTTTTATAAAATTCATTCCTGCATTGAATACTTATAATAATAATAATAATAATAATAATACATTTTATTTGTATAGCGCTTTTGAAAATACTCAAAGACACTTTACAGAAGAATGGAGTTGAATAAAGTATACAGAATAGAAGACACACCAAAATACAACATTCATTGGTTAATACACAGTTAAAACATGAGTAAAAGCGGGGCGGGGCACAGCAGTCAGATATAAAAAAGTTAGACATTAAAAACAGATTTAAAGAGGTGGGTTTTGAGTTGTTTTTTGAAGGTGGGAAGGTCAGGGCAAGCACGGAGTGAATGGGGCAAAGAGTTCCAGAGGGTGGGGGCAGCGATGGAGAAGGCTCTGTCTCCCCAGGTTCGGAGCTTGGTTATTGTAATGATGCGGTCTACAGAAGTAAGTTTTTTAGGCGCCATGAAAAAATATGATTAATTAATTATGAGTGTGCTTTCTCTTCCGTTGTCACAATGATGCTCAAAGATAAAATCAGCGGCTTACACTCACCTAACAGATGCCTCGCCTCTGACGGCAACAAGTTCCGACACAAACTTAACACGCCATGCACGCGACATAACCACGACATCAAGGGATTTTCACGTCAAACGAAATATTTCCAAATAAACCACTTTTAGCTTCGGTTGTCATTGACTATGACGAGGGTAGCGAAACATACTTTTAAAAAATCGTTGTCAATTTGGGCCAAAGTCGTTCACATTATGTTATGGATTGCAAATGAACCGGTTGAAACAATTGCTTCCGTCATTTCGAGCAATCTGCGCGCCAATTACAAATTTCCCCACTGAGGGACGAATAAAGGCATATCTTAATTATGTCCACAAAATGGCGACCTCGGCTCCAGCTCGTCAACTTCGACATCGTTTATATACTGTATATTGTCCTATTGTCGGAGCGAAACGCCACTATTCGTGCGCCAACGTGACTTAAAACTTTGATACTGACCTTGTAGCATTGCTTGTGCGGCGTCTGAGTTACATGGCAACTCCAGTGTTCTCCGTCAGGGTGTTGGAACGCCGACTCGATACCGAATTAAATTGGCGCCAATGAAAACGATGCTGATGCAAGACAAACCGTTTACTTCGGCACTTCTCCACGGTCGTGGCGGTGTTAACTGTCACTATTTTCAGCCCCAAACCGTGGTAAGGGGCGGCCTGACTTCGTCAGAGAAAGACAGATGGTTGCCTGCTGCTTCCGGTGTTGTGCCGAGTTTTGCATGCCTGCCGGAATATGCATCCACCTCGCGGGAGCGCGCACGCTCACTTAAAACCGAAAATATGTGACGCTGCGGGCTTTTTTCGCCACAGGACTTCAGATTAACGTAGATATTATACTTTTTGTCTGTTTTATCAGTTACTATGAGATACCTAAAGCACACAGTATATGAAAACTTCGATTGGCTTGGTATTTGTTAGGTATGTCAAGCATTTGACGCATGCGTATCCAGGAATACGGTGAGTGGAGCGGGTTAGACATTTACAATGTAATTGTGGCGCTTTGTAACACAGTTCTTCTGCCATTTAGGTATTTCTGCATAACTAATGACAAATATGACCAAACCAACCAAACCACAAGGAAGAGTTGTTAACAGACAGTGAATGAGGCATGATGCAACAGTCGATCTCACCCGTTTGACATACTTTGGACTGTAAAATGAAAAATAAAAGTGTTGAACTTGGGGGCTCCACTCATTCATTCATTATGTGGAAACACAATGGTTATTTGGTGAATTTTATATTCCCCATCAACAAATATGGGTGCATGCATTCTATGGCAGGGCAGATTTTTGACCTGCCGAGATTTGCATCCACCCCTATTTGGGCTGAGATCACTTCTACATGTCTATAGTTCACATGATTTACTTTAAAGACATCCACCTATCAAGTGGACTTCATCTTTGGACCAAAAAAGTTTCCCATCAGCAAATAGGGGGTGCATGCATTTTACGGCAGGGCGGATTTTGACCTGCCGAGATTTGCATGCACCCCCTATTTGGACTAAGATGAGTTCTACATGTCTATCATTTGAACAAAAAAGTTCCCTAACAGCAAATATGGGGTGCATGCATTCTACAGCGGGTGGATTTTGACCTGCCGAGATTTGCATGCACCCCCCACTTGGACCAGTATAACTGCTACATGTCTATAGTTCACATTATTTACTTTAAATACATCCATCTCTCATGTGGATGTCATCACTTGAAAAAAAAAGTTCCCATATTGGAAATATTGTCACGCTGCACAGTGACATGTGTTACCTTGTGTGTCGGGTTGGGGGTACGCCCAGTTCATGTGGTTATTAGGACTCTTACTGCTCTCTGTGTGCATCTACAGATGTGGACCTCCTTGGAGTTGGGCGGAGCTACCTGACGGGCGCAGCTGCTGACAATCAAGCTAATTTCCGGTTCCCTTCTTTAGGCACTGAGCTGCGGCAGGAGGGTGCTGGATTATTCCTTTGTGGACGTGACAGACTAATTCCTGTACCTCCTCCAGCGTTACACATGCCTCGGCCACGCACCCTCCTACCCGTCCGGTAGCCCGCTGGCCTCTAAGACTGCTCTGTTCTTCCTTGTATTTTGTGTTGTGCCTGCGTGCACCCTTCCACGGAGCTCCCTTTTTTGTGCTCCGGCGCCTTTTGTTTATTGGGTCTCCTCACCTGAACTATTAAAGCAGCTTGACCTTACCTGAGCTTGCTGTGTCCTGCATCTTGGGATCCACCCTCTCCGCCACACGGTCAGAACGTGATAAATATGGGGTGCATGCATTTTACGGCAGGGCAGATTTTTGACCTGCCGAGATTTGCATGCACCCCCTATTTGGACCAGCGTAATTTCTACATGTCTATAGTTCACATGATTTACTTTAAAGACATCCATCTCTCATGTGGACTTCATCTTTGGACCAAAAAAGTTCCCATGTTGGAAATATGGGTTGCATGCATTTTACGGCAGGGCGTAATGTAATGAGCAATGTTGGGGGAGGGCACTCAGAAGGTGCTGTATGTGTGTCTTTTGCACACTGGCTGTACAAAAAATATTACTGGCCAAGCTAGTTACTGCTGGCTCATATTGAGGTCATGACCCTTTTCTTGCATTTTAACAAAGAAAGATTTCACACACTCACAAACACAAACTCTGTTTTTAGGAGTCTTTGGGGTCTTCATATAAATCCAGTCCTGATTTGAGAAGTCCAGATATAATAGTTTTTGAAGTGGAGCAGGTCTAAAATGAACTAGATGGAAAGAAAATGTGCAAATGTGACTTTATTCACAAATACAATAGTCACCTTCAGGAAAGTGCAATGTCTTACATGAAATGTTTTCACATTAAGAAGTGTCACCAAATACAGACCGAAAACACTAAGATTCATCATTATGTGACCTTCAATTCTATCTTATGTATATTTAAGTACTGTATCGGAAGCCAACTTCAGCATCGTAACATACTGTTGGAAAAATAATTATTCTCATATATATATTTCTTCTGAATCCAAATTGCGTAGTTTACATCCATCTTGTGTTCATTACACAGGTGTCAGAATGTACTGTCTGCCAGGCGGCTCAGCATACCATAAAGCACAATGTCCAGCATATTCCCATAAAGGTATCATTTGTTCTATTACTTTGTCCTCACTAGGGTCGCGGGTGTTCTGGTTGGTGTCAAAGCTAATTTAATGTTCCACTGTTTTTTTGTGTTTTTTAGGTCACACAGCCATTTGTACTGGTGGGTATGGACCTCATTGGAAAACTAACCACCACAACAAACGGACACATGTATGTGTGTGTGATGGTGGACTACTTCACCAAGTGGCCACAAGCCTATCCCCTTAAGACCAAAAGGGCTGAGGAGGTCACAGAACAAATATTGAAATTTGTTCATCAATTCGAAGCACCGAAACGCATTCTCACGGACCAAGGGAGTGAGTTTGTAAATGCGGTAAGCACAGAACTTATATCTTATTGGGATCTATTCTTCTTCTTTCTATTTGTGCTTTTCCCTTCAACTACCCTCATGTCCTCCTTCAATACATCCATAAACCTCCTCTTTGGTCTTCCTCTACGCCTCCTACCTGGCAGCATCCTTCTACCAATATAGTCACTATCTCTCCTCTGGACATGTCCCAACCATCTCAGTCTGGCCGATAACTGACTTTATCTCCAAGGCCTCTAACATGTAATGTCCCTCTGATCTTATCCATCCTGGTCACTCCCAAAGAGAACCTCACCATCCTCATCTCTGCTACCTCCAATTCTGCTTCCTGTCTCCAGACCAAACAGCATGGCTGGTCTCACCACGGTTTTGGATACCTTTCCTTTCCTTTTAGCTGAAACTCTTCTATCACACATTATTACACCTTTTTGGAATTTATTACTATGTGTTTAAAATAAGGTTTCTTAATATGTTATGCAATTGTCTGAAATTGTATATGTGTTACCAGGTCAATAAGAATGTCTGCAATATTTTGGGGATCAAAAGAAGTTTGTGTGCCCCCTACCATCCTCAAACCAATGGTTTGGTGGAGCGCATGAACGCAACCATCCAGAGGTAAGTAATGTCACCTTGTCATCCAAGTTGTCCCTCAAAAATTATATTGTTGAATAGATTTGCAATCTATTTTTTCTCTTTTAGGGCTCTTGGTAAACTGGTAGGGTGCAAACCAGAAATGTGGGACGAATATTTGGATGCTGTTATGTTTGGGTTGCGTACCAAAAAACAGATGACAACCAAATTCTCCCCCTATTTTTTGATGTTTGGCCGTGAAGCCCGGTACCCAACAGAAGTTCCAGAGGACTTTCTGGTTTGTGAAATGCACTATTAAGTTTAATTACATTATGAAGAATTGATGTTGTTATTATGAAATTGAAGAAGTAATATATTTCCATGCTGTTTTCTTTCATATTGAATGTATTTGTAGAATGGAAATGTTGCATGAGCTACTGTCTATTTTACAGATGGACAGTAATGTGGAGGATTACATTGGAGCAGAGACAGTTTGCGAGGACATTAGGCGGCTTGATGTGATCAGGGACATCAAAAACGTGTCCCGATCTCAGCAGAGAATGGTGCAACAGAGTAGTTCAAAACGGAAGCAAGTCAGCTTCGCAGAGGGTGACAGAGTGTTGAGACAGAATGTGAGGAGCCAACAGCGTAAGGGTGGGAAGCTGGAGTCTAATTTTCTTGGGCCCTTCACCATCACAGCCATCAAAGGGAAAAGTGCTGATCTACTTGGCGACAATGGAGTTAACTACAAGAAAATTAGTGTTACGGGTCCCAGGATATGGCACCACAGTAGCAAGATACAGTAGTCTGTAAGGACAGATATGGGTGGACAGCAGTGAGGACACGGAGCAGCAACGTCTTCGTCCAGATTGCGTCTCTTTATTAAAACTTGATTCATTTCAAGAATTACAATGTACAATATGTATACAATATACAATAGTTGGTCACAAGTGTGTGCAGGAGCCCAATAACTACCTTCAATGAACCTGCCTGTGAGACAAGGCTGAGGGCCATTTAAACCCAAAATGGCCGCCATACGGTAACAACTGTCGTCTAAACTGCATCTGGCCGTACGTTACTAATAAGCTTGCTCTATTTTTAAAAAACAGCTTAACAATATCATGTGAGCTATCAAATATGCTTCCCTTCAACGAAATAGGAATTTACAGAGGTTGAATTCGTTCCTCTTAACAACAACTGACCTGTAAGGACAGATATGGGTGGACAGCAGTGAGGACACGGAGCAGCAACATCTTCGTCCAGATTGCGTCTGAGCGTTGGCGGAAGTCCACGCCTCAATGCAATCTTGGCACAACAGCTCCCGAGACAAAGGTTCCACCTGAGTACTGCCCCCACTGTGTGATATTATTTGTTTTACATTTTTTTTCACCGTATAAAGTCATAAAAAAAAATAGATGTGTACACTTGCTTTTTTTTTTTTTTTTCTTTTTTTTTTCTGGTGTATGACACACTCCCCCACAAACAAAAGTGGCTCCTGACACTCGACAATACTATACCCATTTTGCCCACACAAATTTGACCTACAATTGGAACATTTCTATAAGGTCAAACATCTCAACATATGTACATGGAATTGTCTTCAAAGGTTACATGCGACGGTAAGTATTATGTCAATAATAGCTAACTGGCTGTGAGGCAGGGACGTGTAAATATGGAATTGTGACTGGATGTTGGAATGTATAGGGATAAGTTGGAATGGGATGCATATGCGTGTACTGCAGGGGGTGGATCTCAACTGCGCTGACGGCGGGACGCAACTCATAAGCTGGTTGTCCAAGAGATGGGTACGTGAACACATAGCCTGGTCTACGTTCTCGAGTAGACTGTCTCAGCGGTCTAGGGCTGTCCCTTAACGTGTCCCCTTCCTGGCCCTGGTGACCATCTTGGACATTGGCTTGCTCAGCTTCTGGTTCTTGCCCCGGTACAGTCCCATTAAACCCTCCTTGTCCCTCGACAGAGTTTCTGCTCCTGTTGTCACAGTCATAACTAGATCCTTGGGGTTGGTCAGCCATTGCCTGTTCAGGCCTATTCTGTGTCCCTTGTGCCACAACCTGACTTTGGAAGTCTCTCCTCCTATTCTTGTCTGCCGCGGGGACCCGAAGCCAATAGTGACATGGATTGCTGTCCTCTTCATCATCACTCTCATCGTTAGAGTCGTTGTCCGACCTTTGTGCTTGCCCATTGTTCGGTACACTGTTTGGGATCCTTTTCACTTTCTTTAGTGACTGGGGTGCATTGGCGGGGGTACTCTGAGGAGTCTCAATAGGCAAGTCATTAACTTGTAACAACAAGTTTCTGTGCAGCGTGCGGGTGCAGCGGCCTCCAGATTCTGGGCTTACCTTGTAGACAGGGTTGCTGCCTACCTGTTCCCTTACGACATAAACGCTTGGCTCCCAGTAAGGTCTCAACTTGCCAGGCCCGCCTCTCTCGCTCAGATTGCGCACAAGGACTCTGTCTCCAACTTGAAGAGTCACTCCTCTGCATTTCTTATCGTAATGTCCCTTGCCTTTAGCACCTGACTGTTGACTGTTGAAATTGGCAATGCGGTACGCCTCACTCATGTTTCTCGCCCATTTCTCTGCGTAAATTCTTGGACTGTTAGCTTCTTCATCTGTCATGAGCCCAAAGAGAAGGTCAACCGGGAGACGAGGGTGTCTGCCATACAACAAATAATGGGGGGAAAAGCCGGTAGCCTCATGCTTAGTGCAATTGTATGCATGGATGACATGGGGTAAATGGTCCTTCCAGTGTTCCTTCTCCTTGTCTCCTAAGGTACGTAACATCTGCAACAGTGTGCGATTCAGTCTCTCAGCTGGGTTGCACTGGGGGTGATAGGGGGAAGTTCTTGAGTGCCCAATTCCTGACAGCTGTCTGAGTCTTCTGAACATCTCATTTTCAAACTCACGGCCCTGATCATGGTGGAGTTTGGCGGGGTATCCGAACCTTGGTATAAAGTCATTAAACAGACGATCCGCTGCCGTTTTGCCTGTTTTGTTGCGGGTAGCATAGGCCTGTGCAAAACGAGTAAAATGGTCTATAACAACCAAGATGTACTCAAATCCTCCACGGCTAGCTTCTAAGTGTAGGAAATCAATGCAGACAAGCTCAAGAGGTGAGTTGGATGTAATATGACTCATGGGTGCTCTTTCATGCAATGCAGGCTTTTTCTGTTTGATACATGGACACTTTCTGGTTACATACTCCTCAACTTCCCTTTTCATGAAAGGCCAGTAGAACCTGGACCTTGCCAAATTTAACACCTTTTCGACACCTATATGACCCATGTGGTTGTGGAGTTGGGCTAGAACTGTCTGCTTATAGGTGCCAGGGAGTACGAGTTGTTTTCTTTCCGCAGTCTTCCTATAAAGGAGGCCATCCTCTACGTGCAGTCTACTCCATTCCCTTAATAGTCTCCTGGTGTTTATGTCTGTTTTAAGTTTGTCCAGCTGTGAGAGTGGCATGTCCTTTTCTTTAAATCCGATCACTTGTCCGATTGCTGGATCTTTTCTCTGCTCTTTAACCAACTCATCATGACTTATCTGTCGCAGTGGCTCCATTTGTGGCTGACCTCCAGATGTGAAGTTGAGGGCCGCAACCCAGGCCACATCACCTTCCTGGGCTCTCCGGCTCCCCTCCCATACTGCACCAACGGTCTCTTGGGAAAGTTCCTCAGAACACTCCTTTATTAGGGATCCAATATCTAATGGACAACGAGACAAAGTGTCTGCGTCAATGTTTGCTCGGCCAGGTCTGTATTTTATATCAAAACGGAAATCTGCAAGCTGACCCACCCAGCGATAGCCCACAGCGTTGAGCTTGGCAGTGCTTAGCACATATGTCAAGGGGTTATTGTCGGTATATACAGTGAAGTGGGGTGCATAAAACAGATAATCCCTAAATTTGTCACACACCGCCCACTTGAGAGCCAAAAATTCAAGCTTCCCACTATGGAGGTGGTAATTCTGCTCAGCTGGGGTCAGTGTGCGTGATCCATATCCAATGACCCTCATCTTCCCATTTTGGTTCTGATAAAGGACTGCCCCCACACCCTTCTGGGAAGCATCTGTGTGCAGAATGAATGGGCTTTCAAAATCAGGGTATGCCAGTACGGGGGGTTTAGTCAGCAGGTCAATCAAGCATTCCAGAACCCTTTGATGATCCTCACACCAGTTCACTGGGGTCCGAGATGACTGCTGGGCGACATTTTTCCTCATACGTGACACATTGGGCCGTGCGTTGAGAGTTCTCACCTGGAGCAGGTCATACAAAGGTTTTGCTATTCTAGAGAAATCTTGCACGTATGTTCGATAATAACCCAAAAATCCCAGCAGCTGTCTGACCTCGCCGACTGTCTGTGGTGTCTTGTTTTTCAATGCTCGAACAGCTTCGAGGTCTTTAGGATCGATCCTCACTCCCTCTGCTGAAACTAATCGACCCACATACCGGACCTCCTGGCGAAATAACTCACACTTCTCTGGTTTTAACTTGACTCCATGTCGTTGTAGGGCTTGCAGGACTTTGCGCAGCGCCTCCACATGCTCATCAAAGGACTTGGCAAAACATAAAACATCGTCGAGGTAGGGGATGCAACATTCGTCCCGCAGGGTGTCGAGCATCTCTTCCATGCTCCTCTGGAAGGCGGCGGGGGCATTTGATAGCCCAAATGGGATCCTGACCCACTCATAAAGACCCCAAGGAGTTATGAAGGCCGTCAGGTGTCTTGATCCCTCTGCTATAAAGCCCTGGTGGTAAGCTTTTCCTTGGTCGAGAATTGAGAACCAGCTGTAACCCCCCAGTGAGTCAGTGAGGTCCTGGATCCTGGGAAGAGGGTGTCTGTCTGGCACGGTTTTGTTATTTAGCAGTCGATAGTCTATACATAGCCTCAAGGTACCATCTTTTTTTCTTACACAAATTACAGGGGCTGCATAAGAAGACCGGGACTTTACTATCCATCCCTTCACCAACAGCTCCTGTATGTACTCCTTCACTTCTTTATACAGGGGTTTGGGGATCGATGCATAAGCCTTTTGAACTGGGACGTCATCTTTGACTCTGACCTCCATTTGCAGCGAGGGTATACAGCCAATGTCATCACTACTATAAGAAAAAGCGCCTGACTCCTCAATGAGCACTTTCTTCACCACTTCTCGTTGTTCAGCATTCAGGTGGTTGAGATCGACAGGGGGCACCCACGGCTCAACTGGGTTGTTTGAAGGGGCTACCTTTACTTCCTCTGTCTGAGCTTTTACTCTGGTCTGCTCAGTCTGTTGTGTATTTGGTGTATCTGTCACAAGGATTTTGTCAATGTGCTGTATTGTGCCCAAGATGGTTCTTTTTGGTATGGTGATCTCATGTTTCGTATAGTTGGCAACGGGTATTTTCACATGAGGCCGTTGGGTGTTGTTGACCGCCAAGACTCCCTCTGCTACACTCCATTGTCTTAAGGCTCTGTCATCATCCATGGGTTCATACAGGACAAGGGGGTCTGAGGTACAAAAATTTGGCGGTATCCTGCACCAAACATTCACAGTTCTTCCAGCTGGAATACTGATGTTTTCTTTTCCAACCCTCACTGTAACTGGGTCGCAGGGCGTTTCTTGGGGAAGCTGGAGAAAGTTGACCATAGCTTTGATGTCATCTGCCTCCATCTGGAATGCACGACAGAGAAGGCCGGTAACTGTAGCCACCGCTTCCCCGTATAGTTCTTGCCTCCTGATGATTGCCTGAAGCACATTGGCTCCTACTAGTGGCTGAGATAGGGGTAACTGGCTGACTAAGAAAGGCACTTGTATAGTGAGGTTGGGATCATCATTGCCTGACAGGTTGACAGTGAGTTCAACCCATCCATCATAGGGGATTGCTTGTCCGTTTACAGCATACACATCAAGGTTCTCCTCAATCAGTTCCTTTAGTGGCCTTATTGCATAGTTGGGGATGTGGGTGTCAGCCCAATCACGATCAATTATGCTCACCTGTGAACCAGAATCAAATAGGACGCTCACTGGGTACCCCCCTATTAGGCATCTCAACAGGCTCCTATTACCTACCAAAGGTGCTCTGGAGATGGGGGTATCATGGCCTGAAAGTACCTCAGCCTGTTGGTTGATGTTTATGGTCCTTTTGGCCCCGCGTTTAGAGGTTGGCCTTATTGATGGGAACTGGGGTTGTGCATTGGCCTCTGGCTGTCCCTTGTCAGAGGCCCTCCCCCGTTTAACTGAAACCTAGTCCGCTTCAAGCATCCCACCGCTCGATGCCCCGCTTGTCCACAGGTAAAGCAGTGGTCACACTCGGGCATATTCTGTTCAGTGCACTTAGGGCAGAGAGCTGTCCTTGCTTTTGTTTGATTTGGACTCGGGGTTAGTGGCTTCTGAATAACAGGCTTGGATGGCATGGAGGGACAGGTCCCATAAACATTGGCTGCTTGTTGTTCCATCAGTGCTGCCACTAGTTGTGTCAGGTTCGCCACCTGGTTACTAAGTTGTTCCAGTGTTGATGGGTTTGTGTCTTTTCCAGCTCCATTTTTGCCTTGTTCATACATCTGCCGGCCCTCTGTCTCTACTCTGGCACTGTTAGCCTGCGTTGTTCTCTGACGGGATGTTTGGCCGAGTCTACGTAGGTGTTCATTTTCATCATTTAGAATTTTCGTGACATGGCTGAGAATTTCTTCATCCCTCACTTGATGGTTTGAAATGAGAGGTCTCAGTCTCTGTCGAAGCTCGGCGTGTTTTGTTCCTAACCCTTGGTAGACGGTATGGAGGAAGACTTCCTGAATGGTCTTTCGGTCGTAGGAAATGTCGGTACTGACCTGCTTTGACTGAAATAACAGTTTTTGTTTCAGCCCGATCATGCGGTACAGGAACTGCTGGGGTGACTCCTGCTCGGCTTGTCTCGAACACATTAGCTCCTGGAGCATCTCTGTGGTTGCCTTTTCGCCGAGGTGAGACCTAAGAAAGCCCTTGAGTTCCAGGACACTGATTTCATCTTTGTTTGCCAGCATATCCCTAAAGGTGCCGGGTTTGACAATCTTTAACACACCCCTGACTACTTCTGTCCCTGTAAAGCCTTCTCTAACACCCTCATCAATTTGTTTTATGCACCCCACTTCACTGTATATACCGACAATAACCCCTTGACATATGTGCTAAGCACTGCCAAGCTCAACGCTGTGGGCTATCGCTGGGTGGGTCAGCTTGCAGATTTCCGTTTTGATATAAAATACAGACCTGGCCGAGCAAACATTGACGCAGACACTTTGTCTCGTTGTCCATTAGATATTGGATCCCTAATAAAGGAGTGTTCTGAGGAACTTTCCCAAGAGACCGTTGGTGCAGTATGGGAGGGGAGCCGGAGAGCCCAGGAAGGTGATGTGGCCTGGGTTGCGGCCCTCAACTTCACATCTGGAGGTCAGCCACAAATGGAGCCACTGCGACAGATAAGTCATGATGAGTTGGTTAAAGAGCAGAGAAAAGATCCAGCAATCGGACAAGTGATCGGATTTAAAGAAAAGGACATGCCACTCTCACAGCTGGACAAACTTAAAACAGACATAAACACCAGGAGACTATTAAGGGAATGGAGTAGACTGCACGTAGAGGATGGCCTCCTTTATAGGAAGACTGCGGAAAGAAAACAACTCGTACTCCCTGGCACCTATAAGCAGACAGTTCTAGCCCAACTCCACAACCACATGGGTCATATAGGTGTCGAAAAGGTGTTAAATTTGGCAAGGTCCAGGTTCTACTGGCCTTTCATGAAAAGGGAAGTTGAGGAGTATGTAACCAGAAAGTGTCCATGTATCAAACAGAAAAAGCCTGCATTGCATGAAAGAGCACCCATGAGTCATATTACATCCAACTCACCTCTTGAGCTTGTCTGCATTGATTTCCTACACTTAGAAGCTAGCCGTGGAGGATTTGAGTACATCTTGGTTGTTATAGACCATTTTACTCGTTTTGCACAGGCCTATGCTACCCGCAACAAAACAGGCAAAACGGCAGCGGATCGTCTGTTTAATGACTTTATACCAAGGTTCGGATACCCCGCCAAACTCCACCATGATCAGGGCCGTGAGTTTGAAAATGAGATGTTCAGAAAGCTCAGACAGAGGAAGTAAAGGTAGCCCCTTCAAACAACCCAGTTGAGCCGTGGGTGCCCCCTGTCGATCTCAACCACCTGAATGCTGAACAACGAGAAGTGGTGAAGAAAGTGCTCATTGAGGAGTCAGGCGCTTTTTCTTATAGTAGTGATGACATTGGCTGTATACCCTCGCTGCAAATGGAGGTCAGAGTCAAAGATGACGTCCCAGTTCAAAAGGCTTATGCATCGATCCCCAAACCCCTGTATAAAGAAGTGAAGGAGTACATACAGGAGCTGTTGGTGAAGGGATGGATAGTAAAGTCCCGGTCTTCTTATGCAGCCCCTGTAATTTGTGTAAGAAAAAAAGATGGTACCTTGAGGCTATGTATAGACTATCGACTGCTAAATAACAAAACCGTGCCAGACAGACACCCTCTTCCCAGGATCCAGGACCTCACTGACTCACTGGGGGGTTACAGCTGGTTCTCAATTCTCGACCAAGGAAAAGCTTACCACCAGGGCTTTATAGCAGAGGGATCAAGACACCTGACGGCCTTCATAACTCCTTGGGGTCTTTATGAGTGGGTCAGGATCCCATTTGGGCTATCAAATGCCCCCGCCGCCTTCCAGAGGAGCATGGAAGAGATGCTCGACACCCTGCGGGACGAATGTTGCATCCCCTACCTCGACGATGTTTTATGTTTTGCCAAGTCCTTTGATGAGCATGTGGAGGCGCTGCGCAAAGTCCTGCAAGCCCTACAACGACATGGAGTCAAGTTAAAACCAGAGAAGTGTGAGTTATTTCGCCAGGAGGTCCGGTATGTGGGTCGATTAGTTTCAGCAGAGGGAGTGAGGATCGATCCTAAAGACCTCGAAGCTGTTCGAGCATTGAAAAACAAGACACCACAGACAGTCGGCGAGGTCAGACAGCTGCTGGGATTTTTGGGTTATTATCGAACATACGTGCAAGATTTCTCTAGAATAGCAAAACCTTTGTATGACCTGCTCCAGGTGAGAACTCTCAACGCACGGCCCAATGTGTCACGTATGAGGAAAAATGTCGCCCAGCAGTCATCTCGGACCCCAGTGAACTGGTGTGAGGATCATCAAAGGGTTCTGGAATGCTTGATTGACCTGCTGACTAAACCCCCCGTACTGGCATACCCTGATTTTGAAAGCCCATTCATTCTGCACACAGATGCTTCCCAGAAGGGTGTGGGGGCAGTCCTTTATCAGAACCAAAATGGGAAGATGAGGGTCATTGGATATGGATCACGCACACTGACCCCAGCTGAGCAGAATTACCACCTCCATAGTGGGAAGCTTGAATTTTTGGCTCTCAAGTGGGCGGTGTGTGACAAATTTAGGGATTATCTGTTTTATGCACCCCACTTCACTGTATATACCGACAATAACCCCTTGACATATGTGCTAAGCACTGCCAAGCTCAACGCTGTGGGCTATCGCTGGGTGGGTCAGCTTGCAGATTTCCGTTTTGATATAAAATACAGACCTGGCCGAGCAAACATTGACGCAGACACTTTGTCTCGTTGTCCATTAGATATTGGATCCCTAATAAAGGAGTGTTCTGAGGAACTTTCCCAAGAGACCGTTGGTGCAGTATGGGAGGGGAGCCGGAGAGCCCAGGAAGGTGATGTGGCCTGGGTTGCGGCCCTCAACTTCACATCTGGAGGTCAGCCACAAATGGAGCCACTGCGACAGATAAGTCATGATGAGTTGGTTAAAGAGCAGAGAAAAGATCCAGCAATCGGACAAGTGATCGGATTTAAAGAAAAGGACATGCCACTCTCACAGCTGGACAAACTTAAAACAGACATAAACACCAGGAGACTATTAAGGGAATGGAGTAGACTGCACGTAGAGGATGGCCTCCTTTATAGGAAGACTGCGGAAAGAAAACAACTCGTACTCCCTGGCACCTATAAGCAGACAGTTCTAGCCCAACTCCACAACCACATGGGTCATATAGGTGTCGAAAAGGTGTTAAATTTGGCAAGGTCCAGGTTCTACTGGCCTTTCATGAAAAGGGAAGTTGAGGAGTATGTAACCAGAAAGTGTCCATGTATCAAACAGAAAAAGCCTGCATTGCATGAAAGAGCACCCATGAGTCATATTACATCCAACTCACCTCTTGAGCTTGTCTGCATTGATTTCCTACACTTAGAAGCTAGCCGTGGAGGATTTGAGTACATCTTGGTTGTTATAGACCATTTTACTCGTTTTGCACAGGCCTATGCTACCCGCAACAAAACAGGCAAAACGGCAGCGGATCGTCTGTTTAATGACTTTATACCAAGGTTCGGATACCCCGCCAAACTCCACCATGATCAGGGCCGTGAGTTTGAAAATGAGATGTTCAGAAGACTCAGACAGCTGTCAGGAATTGGGCACTCAAGAACTTCCCCCTATCACCCCCAGTGCAACCCAGCTGAGAGACTGAATCGCACACTGTTGCAGATGTTACGTACCTTAGGAGACAAGGAGAAGGAACACTGGAAGGACCATTTACCCCATGTCATCCATGCATAGACATGGAACGTGATGTCTTGTATAAAGCCAAGTTTATTGCCGCTGTTCGTTTGTGGAGGAAGCGTGAGGAGGAAAAGAGGGTGCTGCTTAAGAAACTGTCTCAGCTGGAGGAGGCCTGGACCCAGAAAGACAAGTTCATCCACTCCAGTCGTCTGATTGTTAAGTTCCGTGAGGATCATATCAATCGTCTTGAGAAGAAACTAAAGGCAGGATCTGCCTCCCTTACGGACGAGGAGTCGCAGGCTCACATTGACCAGCTGAAGCAAGAGAATAAGATTTTACGAGACCAGGTTGACCATCACCCGAAGATGACTCGCTATGCAGCGGAGAACTACAGCCTCAGACAGGAGAATCGTCAACTTCGCTCCCTTGTCTCGGAGGGGAACTCTGAAGAGGCTGGAGCACAAGTTGCTGCCAAGCTGGAAGAATTCCAGAGGGCCATCGAAACGGAAAGCATTGCAGGAACAGGTGCTTTGACCTCCGTGGCTACCGATGCTCTAACTGCATCCGCAAAGGAGAAGCTGAAAGCTCAGCTGCTGCAGAAACAGTCGGATCTCACAGCGGCTCTTCAGGCCTTTGAGGAGTACAAGGAGATCACCAAGAAGCAGATGTCTCAGTTGGAGTCTGACAGAAGATACCTTGACAAGTCCAACAAGCATCTGGAGAACATTCTGGAAGCCACCAACGCCTACAAAAAAAAAGAAGTCTCTGAATTGAACAGAATTCACGTGGAAACTCTGAAGATTCTCACCACTCCCACCAAAGCGTACAACCTGCGCTCCCGTCTCGTGCCCCTGGCCAGCCCGGAACACATGACAGGCACCGACGATAATAACGCAGATGACATTTGGGCCGAGCCCCCTCCGTCAGACATGACTGAGATGGCGCTGACCGAAGAGCTGCGTCAAGTCCAGGAGCAGATGAGTCACGTGCAGGCTCAGCTGGGGGAGGAGGAGCTAAAGAACAGGAACCTGATTCAGCAAATTGCAAAGCTAGAAGAGCAGATCCATGTACTGTCACAGGAATTTGGACAAAAGGATGAACAACTGTCAACTGAGCGCGCCAACAAGATCAGAGATCAGCTCAAACTGCAGGAAACGATCAACGGCCTGCACCGGAACCTTCAGTCTGAACAGGAAGCTGCAGAAGTTCTGAGAAGTGAGATCCGTGACCTACGTCTGGTGCTGCAGTCTTCTGACAAAGAGCTGGCCGTAGCGAAGAAGGAGCTGGGAGACAAGCAAAGCGAACAGCAGAACGAAACAAGCCAACTCTCCAGCAGTCTGATCACCACTCGGCTCCAGCTCGACAAAGTCCAACTGGAGTGGGAGCAGCTCCTGGAGCAGCATCGGACTCTGCAGGATTCCTTCGACCAGCTCCAAGCCGAGGCCAAGTTTGACGCGGATCATGCGAGACAGCAGCTGGAGGACGGGCAGCAGGAGATGGGTGTACTGCGGGCCCGGGTTGCAGAATTAAACGGTTCCCTGGAAACGGAGAAAAAGCACACTAGTACTTTGACCTCCCAGTTAAGAGAGAACAGAGAAAGTACATTAAAGGAACTTGGTGAAACTGCTCAGGAGAACACACATCTTAGGAAACAAGTCTCGGACATGAGCGTACAAATCCAACAGCAGGTATCCAAATTTGATCACCTGGAGAAGAATCTATCCACTGCCAAGGAAACTATAAAAGGCCTGGAGCAGAAGATTGAACAGGACAAAGATGTCGTTGTTGATCTGATCAACCAAACCAGAGACCTCCGGAGTGAGCTGAGTCAGAAGGACCAGACCATTAGCCATCATTTGGAGGATATCACAGACCTCACAGCCAAGTACAACACTGCAATCCTGGAACGAGAGGATGTCAGCCGGAAGAACTCAAAGATGCAAGCAGAAGTCACAGAACTGAAGGAGACATTAGAGAGGAGCATTGCATCTAACAAAATAGAGGTTGAGGTGTTGCAGGAGGAGATGATTTATGCCAACGAGGAAGTGGAAAGACTCACAAAGGTCTTAGACGAGCAGAGCAGTCTCCTCCAAGCAGCTCAAGAGCAAACCGCTCAGAAGGACATCCTCATACAGACTCTACAGCAAAAGGTGCAGCAGCAGCACGACGCTGTGGAACAAACCATAAGAAATGGAGGTTTCAAACTTGTCGAGTCAACGCCTAAATCCATACTCAAGACCCCCAGCACCCCAGGGAGCTTCAGAAGGGACCTGACCCAGGTCCTGGAAAGCCAGGAGAGAGAACTGGAGAATCGACGGTCCTCCATGATGACCATGGAAATCCTCTTAGTGGAGCTGAATGCCGAGAGAGCTGCCAAGAATGAGGAGATTCAACGGCTCAAAACACAGTTGACTGAGAAAGAAATGGCCCGCATGGAGATTCAGGGTTTGCTTGACCAGTTTTATACCAAAAGGAGTCAGCTGTCTCAGAGCGGGAATGCAAACAGCGAGGAGCTCACTGACGGCATCAAGCAGTCCATCCTTAAAGAGCTACACAAGGAGAAAGAAGAGAAGGAGAAAGTGATGCAAAGGCTTTTGGACACTCAAAAAAAAATGCAGGCACAGGAATCAGTATTGGCCCAGTCGCAGACTTGTGTTCAGGAGTTGACCACGGAATTGAGGAACCGCTGTCTGGAAGTCCGAGAGCTGAGCCTGCGGGTACAGGACGAGGACAAACTTCTCAAGGAGAATGAGGTTCTCCGCAAGCAGAATGTTCAGCTGTCAGAGGAGAACGGAAAGCTGGTATGACATTAGCATAGACCACCTGAAGCATTTCAGGCAGGAGACTCCACGGATTCCACATAAAATTGGAGCACTGGAGTGCCAATCCGCTGCCACTGCTGTCAATGTGCCAGGCGTGTCTGTCCTCACTGCCACTGTCCTCACAAGACCTACAGTCATTGTCGTCCTCAAAAAGAGACCTTCAGCCCTCTCCACCACAGCCGCTGTCCAAGCTGCCTCTGTCCCCGCCGCCACACGTGTAGCACCTGTCCTGGCTGCTCCTGTCCCTTCGACCACTGTCCTTGCCACGACACCTGCAGCCACTGTGCTGACTGCTTCTGTCCCTGCGGCCAATGTCCTCGCCGCAACACCTACAGCTATTGCCCCAGCTGCCTCTGTCCTCGCTGCCACAGGACCAACTGCCCCAGTCCACCCAGTTGCTGTCCCAGGTGCAGCAGGACCGGAATATCAAGACTCTGCAGCTGAAGGACATGTCCTGTCCAGAAATTTGTGGCACATACAGTGACACAGAAGTACAGAAATGTATGTTTATTATGTTTATGTTTGCCTTTACACAATAAATCTGGTATGCATGGATGTTTAAATGTTTCCAAGTCAGTGTTCAGTCTTGTAACTGTGATTAACGTATACGTTTCACTTTTGTAGATCTAGAAGCAGTGTGGACTGGGAACCACTCTAGTGACCATGTGCTGCTCTCAAAAATAGAAAAGTATAAACTATTTTGTTGGGACATTGCTCGGATCGCTCCTGGCAAAGAGCTTGAGAGTGAGGTAATAATTCTTTACTTTCGAATGACAGACTTTAGATTAAGTATATCTTGGATTGAGAGTACTGATCAAATGTGTGCGTGTATTTGTTTTTTAATTGGTTGTTCTTACTAGGCACCTCTGGGCCATATTTTAATCCATGAATACATAAATGAGTGTTTAAATATGTTTCTGTGTTGTGTGGAAACAAAATGTTATCTTTTTGTTGTCTTTAAGGTGATAAATGCATATCTAACATTGCTTGTCCAACGATACACCAATGCCAACAGCGGTGATCAAGCTGCTGTCATTGACAGCTATGAAATGACACGTATTTGGACTCACAACACCTCCAAGCTCAAAGTTAGTAGAGAAAATATTTTTCTAATTAAGTAATGATTACACAATTGCTTTATATAGTCACATTTTACTTTATTATCCTTCAAGTTGTTTGTTTGGATTGATTTTCAGATGGATCCGATGCAGTTCAATATTATTGTGGGGATTTTTAACCAACATCATCACTGGATGTTAACGGTAAAGCTTTGACTGTCGCTTTGAATACCTACATATAAAATAGTCCTTATTGGGACTGATATGAAGTGTATGATTACAGTTTATGAAACATTTTAAACAAATATTAATCTGTTCATTCATTGTCTCAATTGGTGGTAGTTGTAGTGGAAAAGTTGTAAAGTTGTTACCTTCCAAAAGGTCATTTATCCTCATGAAAAGAGGACCTTGTTT
Organism: Doryrhamphus excisus; assembly: GCF_030265055.1. NCBI lineage: Eukaryota > Metazoa > Chordata > Actinopteri > Syngnathiformes > Syngnathidae > Doryrhamphus > Doryrhamphus excisus. Next base: position 26,475,334 of record NC_080469.1, on the reverse strand, counting down.
GTGGATCCATTTGGGGAAACTGACGATAAAATAAAAAGATGCCTGGAAACAAGAAGGTAAGAAGAACTTAAAGAAAGCAGTTAAAAACATCAATCTGGTATAGACAAAGATGTATCATTTCTTCAAAGGGCATTCATGCGGAAGAGGGACTGTAAGGTGTCAAGGTGGACATGTGGTACCCTTCCTCATGGACTTCAGGGTGATGGCACATCATGTGGTATGTTAGCCTTGAAAGTGAGTACAGTTGCAGTTTCATATAGCCAGACTTTTAATGTTGACTTAATCAGTCTGTCTTATGCACACATATATTCATAACAGATTTTCAGCTTGTATTAGTCCTGTCAATGTCTGTAACCCCCCCCATATTTTTTGCAAAGCATGTACAAAGTATCACAATTCATTGGGTCCATATCTAATAACTTGTCTTCAGTTTGCTCAGTGTATCCTGGAAGACCAGCCCCTGACCTTAGATACCAGCAAAGGGGCTGTCAACAACATGCGAGAAGAGATTGCCAAAACTCTTCTCCGTGAATCAGGTGTGCTACCGTTTGCCTTCTTTTGTTTGTGTTAAAATTCATTATCAAAGGGACAGTTTGTGGATTTTTTGTCAAATTAATTAAGTGTGAGCACCCCTGGACTAGCCCAATACGCAGTGCTGTGTTTTCAAATCCAAGGGTGAGCGGGAAGAGTCGTAAAGGCCTGCGTAGCACTGCCGCTCGTCTTGCTATCGAGACACAAAATAGCATAAAGGGGGGAAAAAAGTTGCAAAAAGTTTGTTTGGCTATAGATACACTCGACGAGGTTACGACGAACACTCTAAAAGGTACGTTAAGTGGCAACAGGGTATAATGTAGACATTTTTATGACTGCTATGCTAGCACAAGTCTTACTTATTAGCTAATGAGTAACCAATTGTCATGATTCACTCTGCTTGGTCCTCTGCTGTCTCCTTGCAGCCCTGCTGAGGACTCCACCCCCGGCTCATCCGGCCAGCACACCTGGGGTCAATCTTCCATTAGGCCTTCTTAGCGCTTTTATTTCCTGCTGCCTACTCTTTTCCCGTGAGTAGTTGAGCTTCCTAGTTTTTCCTAGTTTTTCCTTGTTTGCTGCTTTGTGCCTTCTGTTGTACTTCTCGTTCCCCGGTGACCTTTGGTTACCGGCGTCTTTTGTCGTACCGTGTTTTTTCCTCCTCTGTGAGTGCCTTCTGTTACCATTAACCCTTTTTTTACCATCTTCGCCTTCGTCTCTGCTCTGGGGGCCACAACGGCTGGCACCAGCCTTTGTAACACCAATCTGGTTTAGCTGGTGAGATTAAATTGTGTTTTATCGAAGACATTGTTCTTTGGAAATCCTCTAACAAACCCCAAATAATTTACAGTAATTAGCTTCCAAATAATGCATTATTGAATCAAGCTGCTGTCTCTGTTATTATGTATTATTGCACTACATGTGTGAAGTGAACTTTTCCGTATGTGTTCATATATTTTATCTTATTCTGTTTTCTTAGTTTTCTTTACTTTTCTCTCCTGTCTTGTCTTGGTTGTTGTATTTTGTTATGAAGCTTATTCTGACGTTGATTGGTGAGCTGCTGGAAACAGGAATTATCATATCATAATCATCATAATCATATTACTGAGGAAGCAATGAAAAACGAATGAACTAAGGAACTAATGAGTAAGGGTTGTGTACATTTGTTCCTCATTAACTACTGTCATTTCGTGTACCTTATGGTAAAGTGTTATCAACAAAGTATATGTCCATCTTGTACTGCATTATAACAACTGCAATTGGTCAGAGTTCACACATGGTGTACATGGTAAAACTATTATGACAGTCACAATATGGTTTTAGTGATGAAGCACGGAAAGACTGGAAGTGGTTGAAACGTCATTTGCAGTGGTGTGCAACAGACAAATTTGGCATTTAATGACAAGTGTATTGTACTGTATTTCAGCTGCTAGTATTGGAGAAGACCTGCTCAGGTCACTCTCCAGGGATGACATCAAAGATTAGTTTCCTGGTCCAGAAAACTTTCTGAGACGGCGGGCACTGTGGCTTCTTGTGAGTGGTGAACAGGTTAGTGCTATTTTTTTAAAACTCAGATTATCTTCTTCCATTACACTACATTTGATGAAACTGTCAATTTGTTTTAAGGCTTACTACATTTATTCTTGTGGAAAATTGCAAAAAGATCATTAAGTGACATTTATTTTAGGTTCAGGCTTCTGTCAGTGATGTGGACTGGACTAAATCTTCATTTACTGCAACCACCGGCCCTCCAGCAGAGGAACAAAACGCCAAATGTCCAACCCAGAGTACATTGTCTAAACAGCCTGCGAGAGGCAATGATGAGAGGTTTAGTAGATTAAACGCTAAACCGTGGTGAGGGCGGTTGAGGCCATTTTGGTGGAGATGGCGGCTGTGGCTGAGATGGATGTTTTCTTTGTCTCTTTGTCTGCCTTTCTTCATCTGTGCCATTTCCCTCTTGTATTCCTAAAATAATAAATTACATTACATTTTTGTATTTGGCTTTCCCCTCAAACACCCCCAGTTACAGTAGCAAATCCATTGTATCATATATACAAATTATGAAGCCCTACTAAAATTGTACAGTAGTAATGACAGTAATTGCACAGCATATAGCTATAATCAATGTATTTTCTTGATATTTGATTTAATACAAAATGTCCCCACTAATACTGTGTCCCATGAGAGCTACATTCCAGGTATGACACATATATGTGATGCTTGCAAGTGTACTTATGCAAATGGATGATGTATATCGCCATAAACTCCCTGGTAAAGAAAAAAGGGTCATCTTTTTTGCACGGCCCACTCAAATGTGTGTTTGGCATGGTTAATGTTTGGGCTTTTTTTATATGAAATTGTTTTTATAAAATTGCACCCTTACCTACATGTAAATCAATGCATGTTTGGTGTATGAAGACGACTTCATACTACAAGCTCATAAAAAGCTCATATTCAACAACAACAGCCTGTTAAGAGATCCCCATAGGTGATCACTCAGCACAACAGTCTCAGTCATGGTGTGACAAAAATGAAAACAAAACATCACACAGCAACACAACAGATGACTAAAAACCAACGAGACACTCTTCCAGGTTATATAGAACAATAACTAACAACAGAGTGACTTTGAACAATCAACTGAAGAGCTATTTACATATAGACAGTGAACCAGAAATTGCTCCCAGCGACGCCACTATAACTTAAGTGTGTTTTGGGGCAGAAGGGGAAAAAATACTTTTGGCCTTACATTGCTTGTCTTTACTAGCTGCCGGCTAACATTTACACTCTTAAAAATGCTGGGTTATTTTTTTGACCCAATCGCTGGGTTGAGCCTGTTGGGTCATTTAATTGGGTTATTTTTATTGAGTTGGGTATTCTGAGAACCCAATTCGCTGGGTTATCTCTGTTGGGTGCTAGGTTATTTGCTGCTGGGTTGTGATTTCAATGTTGTTGTGTTGGGTTATTTTGGACAACCCAAAGCGTTGGGTAGATGTTTGGGCATGCGCAACAAAGCACCGCCCACAAACCTACTTTGTTAAAACTTACTGTTCGGACCGCACTTTTCTTTTGAGGAGACGGAGGCAGCGCAGCACGGAGAAAGGTTTGTAACTAATGTTTTACCGTACAATTGACTTTATATTATTATATAAAGCTTCATGTAGTTGTTACAATGTAAGTTCGTGAAGCACTGTTGAGTACTAGCTTCAGAAAGCGATTGGTAATGTTAGCAAACTTCCATTCCCTCCAACATGGCTATTTAGGAACCAAACTATGTTTTTGAAATTACAAGAGGCATGCACTATGTGTGATAGTTATGAGGACAACGTCAGTTATCTCGTCGATTTAAAATTTTATGTGATATCAAGTTAGAGAATCACGTGTATTAATACGAGCGTACTGGTGAGTCGATGTTTTTTTTTAGCTAGGCCGCCGCGTGTTAGCTTCCGCTAGCTAGCCACCGATAGTCCATTGTAATAAGTTTGAGTTGGTTGGGTCGCGAATTCGACGACAGTTTAGTAAGTCGCATATATATATAAATGTCGAGAATACGTTTGGACTACTGAATCTAATTTCCTTTCATGGTATATTTATTCTTATGGACCCTCTGTGTGATGTTTCAGTTTTTTGAATAACGTCGATGGATGATTTTGTCATATCCATGTTAGCTTCCGCTAGTTAGTTTTCCTCACCACTGTATCTGAATTTATATTTATTACCATCTAATGGGAGGTTAGTTGAGTTAAAGGCACGCATTTGTTAAAATGTAAGTTCGTGAAGCACTGTTGAGTACTAGCTTCAGAAAGCGATTGGTAATGTTAGCAAACGTCCATTGTGCATTCCCTCCAACGTGGCCAGCGAACGTGTTCGCTGGCCACGTTGGAGGGAATGCTCTGTAGGAACCAAACTATGTTGTTAAAATTACAAGAGGCATGCACTGTGTGTGGTAATTATGAGGACAACGTCAGTTATCTCATCAATTAGAAATTTTATGTGATATCAAGTTAGAGAATCGCGTGTATTAATACGAGCGTGCTGGTGAGTCGTTGATTTTTTTTTAGCTAGGCCGCCGCGTGTTAGCTTCCGCTAGCTAGCCACCGATAGTCCATTGTAATAAGTTTGAGCTAGTTGGGGCGCGAATTCGACGACAGTTTTGCAAGTCGCATATATATAAAATGTGGAGAATACGTTAGGATTACTGAATCTAATTTCCTTTCATGGTATATTTATCTTATGGACCCTCTGTGTGATGTGTCAGTTTTTTGAATAACATCGATGGATGATTTTGTCATATCCAAATTGACAGAGTGGCAGCTACCGGGGCTGATTGAAAGGTTTAGAGGTAAGCAAAGTCATCTTCATGCCTTAATTTTTATGGATATTGTTTTACACTAGCTACTGTGCCTACTATATGCTCTGTACATAGGATATGTCGTTGTCTAGTCAGTCACTGTAGCTTATACCAATACCCACATGTTTAACACTGAGTGATCCATCTTGTGATTCCAATATATATTGCTGCATTTCAACTGTGGTGAAGTAGTTTACTGTCCACTGTGGGCAAATTAGATGATGGAGAGGGCCACTATATTTCCACATTCACACTACATCAGGGGTGGGCAAACTACAGCCCGTTCTTTCCAAAGTATTAGATAACATACAACATGGAATCATGGCTTGAATCCGTCTATTTTGTTAAATCAGCCTGCAAGTCAAAAAGTTAGCTCATCCCTGCTCTAGACAGTGATGACAAACACTCTATGGTACACATTATGATCCCAGTTGGTAAAAAATGTTTGGGGTGCATTTTTGTGTTTTAAAATAGACCAAGTCAACATAATCAAGACATTTTCTTAATATTTTGTTAGGGTTCGTTGCAATACGACAACACTGTATGATAGTGGAAAGTAATGAAAACAATGTTATTTAAAACCCATGTTCTCAACAATCCACAAGTAGCCAGAACAGTTAAGAATGCATTTCATTTGAAAAAAGACCATAAAAAAAGACAAATTATTAGTTAATTTTGGGGGGCCTAGGGTTGCCAGCTGCTTGTTTTCCTCATCACTGTATCTGAATTCATATTTACCACCATCTAATGGGAGGTTAGTTGCAAAAATAGTTGCATTCATTCTGTAAATGAAAGAAAGATGTGTCAAATATCATCATATGCAGTGAACAAAGGACTTTGATTGCATTATCGTGGACTATAGAAGATCAGTGTACACCAATGCTATTGCTATTAACTCTACTAAAACCAACAGTCAAATGCGTATCTGTCATATTGATGTACCAGAAAAATAACTTGATTTTACGTAGTTGTGGGTTACATTATGACATGAGCTCCCAAGTTGTGAATGAGGAACACGCAAACTCTGCAGAGATTGTGGTCTATATGAATGGTCCCTTTAGTAATATTTTGTGTTCTCTTTCAGACGAGGCAGTTGACGAGGAAAGCTTCTGTTATCTGGACCATCAGTCAATCACAGCCTTAATTCCCAGAATAGGCGAGAGGGTGAAATTCATTAGGAAATTTAATGAATATGTAAGTGCTGCAGTTAGACACACAGCCAGCATTTTCACAAAGTTCTAAATTGGACGGACGAACAGACTGACAGACTAGCGCTTTTAGTTCTGAATTCAGGCGAGTCATGGGATACGTTTGCTTTAGATGTAAAGCTCAAATTCCTGGTAATGTGAAAAGTCTTTTCATTCATTTACGGGCGGTACACCATGTTAATCAGGCTGGAAAATATTTCCAGTGCTGTGAAATTGGCTGTGGCAGAACATTCAGCTACATGCGATCATTCAGAAGACACTTACAGCGGCATGAAAATGTTGAGGATGTGCTTGGTGTACCTGCTCAAGATTCCGTCCAGCCTGAGTTCCTTTATGCTGAAGGCCAGCCAGCAGAGGAAGTAGAGGAGTGGGATGACATTGAGCCAGAGGGCATCACTGATCGGGTAGCTACTTTTTTTAGCTCACTTGAGGTCAGTGTCTTCACAGACATGGTCCGGCATTCATTTTATTGTTGAGCAGACCTCTGGTTTAATCTCTGACATTGTGGGTAGACTGCAATCAAGGACCATGGCAGTTTTTGGTCATTTGGGACATGATCAAAGCCCAGAGGTAGAGCAACTGATGGTGGAGTTCGAAGACTCATCTCAGCCCTTCAGAGATCTAGACACAGAGTATAAACAGATGCAGTACTTTCTCAAAGCTGGAGGCTTCATTGAACCAGTTGAGGAAACTTTTCCTGGGGAGGGATCCTATGTCCAGAAAAGGGACTCCAGCACTGGGACTGTGAAACAAGTCGCAGTTCCTGACACTTTTCAACGTGTTCCACTTCCACGTCTTCTAAGACAGGTCCTTGAAGATCCTGTCATATTACAGGCAATGCTGGATTGGCAACAAAGAGAGGGTGGAGTCCTTCAGGATGTCTTTGATGGGGAATTTTGCAAAACACACCCACTCTTCTTGAAAGAAACTTCGATTCCACTTCTTTTTTACAATGATGAGTGTGAAACTGTCAACCCTCTAGGATCAAAGACTGGAACACACAAGCTCGGCTTCATTTACTTTCAGCTCAAGAGCCTGCCACCAGATCTGCTCTCCAGCTTACGGTCACACTTTCTTTGTGCCGTATACAAATCTGATGATGCCAAAACATATGGTCTTGATGTTATCCTGCGTCCCATCATTGCAGAGCTGCAATTACTGGAAAAAGAAGGCATCCCCGTTGACACCTCCACTTTTCAAGGTGTTGTTAAGTTCTCTCTTGTCCAAGTGGTCGGGGACAACTTGGGCTTGAATGCCATCCTTGGTTATTCAGAAAGTTTCACTGCTAACCATATGTGCCGGTGGTGCAAAGTGCACAAACATGTCTCGACGCAGCAGACATTGGAAGATCCAGCCCAGCTGCGTAATATACACACCCATCAGGCTGATCTGCAACTTGCAAGCCTTTCAAACACAGGATTGAAGAGAGACAGTGAGCTGAACAACCTCTCTTTTTATCATGTGACTGACAATGTGGCCCCGGACATCATGCATGACATTTTAGAAGGAGTAGGACCGTATGAGATCAAACTTGTCTTGAATACCCTGATTGAGCAAAAACATGTCACACTTGACCAAGTAAACTACAGACTCACAAGCTTCGATTATGGCTTTTGTGACAAGGCGAACAAGCCCTCTGCCATTACCAAAAATGATCTCAGAAACCATGAAGGGACCATGCGGCAGTCAGCAGCTCAAATGTGGTGCCTTATTCGGCTACTGCCCACCATGATTGGTGATCTCATCCCTGAGGGAAACGAGGAATGGGAACTTCTTCTGCTCTTGCTACTGCGCATGGAGTTCATCTTCTCTCCCTCTATTACCATCGCTGGAACACACTATTTGACGAAGATCATTGAGGAGCATCACTCCCTCTTCCTTGAACTATTTCCTCATTTACATTTGCGCCCAAAGCACCACTTCATGGTCCACTATCCACGAGCAATCCGAAAACTGGGACCCTTGATACACTTTTGGTCTATGCGCTTTGAAGCAAAACACAACTTCTTCAAACGTGTCAGTCACATCACATGCAATTTCCGGAATATTTGTAAGACAATGGCGTATCGACATCAGATGCAACTATGTTACAACCTTCGGTCTGGCTCTGTGTTGAGTCACATCACGGAGGTTGGCCCAGGGCCCAGCACCTTTCTGTCCGCCATAGACTGCTTTAAAGACCTCCAAAAGGATCTTACAGATTTTCCTGTTTTCACTGAGGTTTTGGTGCCAGCCTGGGTGACTTTCAAGGGCACTAAATACAGACCAGGCATGACACTATTCCTCTCCTACGACTCCGATGGTGAACCCCAGTTTGGGCTTTTAAAATCCATCATCTTTCTGGGTCCATTGTCAGACAAACCAACTACCCGGTTTGTTGTACAGAAGTGGGAAACCCAAGGTTTTGAACGGCACTTTCATTCATACAGTGTGACTCAGACTCAGACTTTGGCAGCTGTTGATCCAAGTACACTAATTGATCATCATGCATTACATGCTGTAAAATCATACAGGGAACATGAGGACTGTTTCTACATTTCCCTTCGCTATAGGGTATTTTAGGACAATTCGACTGACGTGGTGGTGGGGTGTGTAGCTGGGGTAGAAGTAGTGTAAAAAAGATTGAGAACTATTGGGGGCGTGAAGACTTTCAGTGGAGACTAGGGGTGGGGGATGCAGACATTGAACACACTTGGTGCAACACAGAGCAACCAAGTGGTGACCAGACCAGATTTGACTAGTCGTGGGGGCTGTTAGAGTTGAAGCTTTAAAGCTTGTTCAACTCTTAAACGCAGTTTAAAGCTCTAAAGAGTTGCCCTGCACAGGTTGGGCACACAGTTTGCCCACCAGCCACCCTCCCAAGATCTGATTTGCCAGCTGCCGCAGTTGCCAACGCAAACCCGGGCCTGACGGCAGCTGGAAACCCGGACCTGACGGCAGCTGGAAACCCGGACCTGACGGCAGCTGGAAACCCGGACACGACTGCTCCACCAATAATACATGTTCTGCAGGCAATTCCAGTATTTGTAAGTCATTTTCTTTAAATAAGTCAACAATTCGTAAAAGCCAGGTTGATTAGTGTCATTATGTTATCTTTTTTCCTCCAGGAAGCATTAGAGCTGGACATCAGCAAAGCATGTGTAGTTTAATTGCCTGTTTGTCTGTATTCTTTCAGGATATCCGCACTGCTCTTTCTGCTGTGCCAGATGGCATGGCTATAGTTGAGAGCCTGGATAAGGAAAAGCTCATCACGATAAAGCAGAGGCGTGTCATGGTGCGGATTTTGGTGTCTCACCTGATGGAAAAGTGTGGGCAAACGTGAGTAACAATTTATAGGAGCTTTTTTTTTTTTAAGATTAGTGTACGCTCAGACTATGAAAGGTCATGATTTAGATCCCCAACCAAGTCATACCAAATAAAATGGTGACAGATATCTCCCTTCTCTGCTGTCAGAAACAGGGGTAGGATGAGGGGTAAGTCCCTGTGACATGTTGGCATATAGAGCTATGTCCAAGATTGTACTTGTTCTTAACCTGTCTGACGCAACATACACAGAGGATGGGCTACAGTGTGACGGTTTATCGTCTAATTATTCAATCTGTACGTGTTGGCCTTTTTCAGACCTTCCGCTGTGATCAAAATTGCCCTTGCTTCCGCCATGATTAATACGTTCCCCTGCTTAAAGGATGGCAGTGGCAGTGGTTTTGTGAGTACATTTTGTGAAGTAAAACTAAATGCTATCTAAAAAAGATTGAATGTATATGCAGAGTCTAGTCGACATTTTAGGCTCATGGACTTGCATGGTTATTTTTATATCTTGTCAGGATACATGGTATACCCAGGGCCGATACCACCACCCAGCTACGGGGTTCCTCGAAGAGAGACTCCGCAATATCAGAAAGCGGTTGAGGAGCTCAGGCGGGCCCAGGCAACAGCAGGAACGAGTGACTGTGCCAAGCAGGACAGTCATACCAGGTAATGCAATGTCGGTCCCTGATTTACCTCTGTTGCAGCATTGTCTGTCAGGTTCCGAATACCAAAGTATTCTGTATGGAGTCATATTTGTTACGCGGCCTACAATGCTGCATCTTCTGCAGTCTCTGCAGGATTCTGCTCTGGCTCTAGAGCTGGTATTCCATTAATTGTTTTTTCCTGTGAAACTGCTTCAATTGCTTCATCGATGTTTGCACATGTGTGCATCACTTCAAACCTATGGAACTCAGTCTTATCAGTGACATGAGGAAATAGTGGATGGCACACTGGGGTAGTAGCATGTAATAATTATTTGACTTTGATCTTTTGTATTTTACAGCAGCCACCATATCTGATGAGCGAGCTTTACAGTGTTCGGAATGGTTAAAGAACAACTCTCAGCCCCTCTCTCAGGTGGAGGCATATATGCGGGACACCTGCCAGTACAGGGCTGGATGGATACGTGCCGACCACTCCAAATCTATTCCTGAAATCCTGGGCGAGTTCCCCCGTCTGACTACTCCAGGCATGGTATGTCAAAATATATGTTGGCACCTGGTGCCTGTTTGGTACAGCAGAAATGTGCAGAAACTGAGCTACTGTTGTAAGTGTATGGGCCATGTCACTGCAAGTGAATTCAGTTTGGTAAATGGAAATCAGGCCCTTTTCTGGGTGGAGAGAGAATGGAAAACTGCCATTAATTGCCTAATCCGAATGTATACACAGGGCGTGCTATATAAAGCGCACTTCTTTTTCAAAGGAGTTAGTGCACATTCTTTTGCATCATCACTACTTGTGAATTTAACTACTTCCTTTTAACGTAGAATATTTGTGGTGCTTTGTGGAATCTTTGTGGAGCTCAGCCATCATAGGTCTTGTCAACTAGAAAAAAAATTATATCAATTTCTTAATTGTCCTGTATTTCAAATCACTTTTTGGTTCGGAAAAATGTACTTTTTAATTATGCAATAGAAATATGTGTGTTGGTATATTGCCTAATTGTTTATCAATTTGTGTCCTTCTTTTAGATCGCACAAGATTTTTCGATCCTCTATGGAGAGGCTGCACCTAAACTTTTTGAGACATGGGTTGCTCTTTACTCTGATAAGATCATTCGTCTTGCAAAATGCGAAAGAAAACTATCGGTGCCAGAGGAACAGCTCACCCATGGTAAAATATTTATTTTATAACATATTTGGTAAATGTTTTTATATGATGATTTTTGTGGGTACTCAGACACTTCACACAGGAACTTAACTAACAAAGCAAACATTCTAACAAGAAAGTCCAAGTTAGCAAACTGCAAAAGGCAAGGAGAGAGGGTGATGGCAAAGGAGGATTGTCAAATGCATGTTATCTTGATGGGATTTGAGTTTACTTGTGTATGAGGAGTCAGATTTATGGATGGCAATGGCAGAGTAGTTCAGTACAATTGAAATCTAACCATTACTAACTAAATTAACAGGGAAAGAAAACATTGGCTCATATTACTGGTAATGACAACCATAATTGTCCTACAGATTCCAGGGGAGAAGTCGCCCTGATGCTGCTGCCCATCCTGCTTCCTCCGCCTGTCTATAAAAAGGGCAGGAAATTGGTTCGGGCGAGCATACAGGAGTCAAAGAGGGCCTTTATTGATGTGAAGCCTGTAAGTAATTTACCTTTCAACAAAATTTAAATGTAAATGAATTGTGAAATTACTCCAGTTGTTCTTTTACACAGTTGTAAAGCAGGACTCTTTATGAGGAGCAACTTGAAAAGATTGTATTTCGTGGAATGTGTGACAACATAACATTTGGCTGTGTTTCTCATCTTCACCCCCAGAATACATTTTTGAGTGCCATTGATTAAGGGTGTCGTACTTCTCCCATAGAACACTACTAAATCGGCTATAATGGGGGTGGGAAGTGATTGAAATAGCTTCAGTAGAGAGCTGATGACAATTGCACTGCACTGATCTAAATACTTACGTTTTTTTCTTTTCTCATCGTAGGTTGGAACTAACATGGTGGAGTATTTGGAGCAGGCCGAATCGCTCAGGGCCTATCCATATGTGCTCCTGCTTAGTGATGGCATTTTGTGTTCCCAGGCATTTGCCATCATATCGGGCAAAGCCATTCCCTCAGATACAGCACTTGCTGCTGTCGACACTTGTTTCAAGAGCTTTTATATATTAGATTGTAATTATCCGAATGAGTGTGCGCCTACTTGGCAATTTTTACAGAGTACAGTTTTTGAACTTGAGGGAACTGTGTCCCCATCTGTCACTTTCTTAAAAACCCAATTGCTTTCCTGTCATTAGACTGCACCCGCCCTTTTTTCGCTCCTCTCCCTCTTGTTCTTCACCATCCCCTGTTCTTAATGTTATTTTTGTGTAAATAATTTGTTCATGTTCATGAAGGAAATATTGTGAATTATGTTCTGTAAATTTTACATTTTAATAAATATTTTTGTCACATTGGTGTCATTATCATTGTAATATATTATTAATAGTATTAGCATGCAATTAAAATATAGTACAATATATAAATATAAAAAAAATATATATATATATATATATATATATATATATATATATATAGTATATCGTCAACCCAACTTGTTAGGTTGAAATAACCCAGCAATATAGTAATTATGAACCCAGCGTTGGGTCATTTGAACAACCCAATGTACAACCCAATAGTTGGGTTAAGAGAACCAACCCAACTTGTTGGGTTAAAATAACCCAACGCGAGGTTGGTCCTATATTTAACCAGCGTTGGGTTGAAAAACAACCCAGATTGGGTTGTTTTAAACCCAGCATTTTTAAGAGTGTACCTGATAAGTTAATGAGTTAGAAACAAGTATACATGTAAACGTAAACATAAAAAAAAACTCTGCGGATGGGCACAATAACATATCGGGATACCCCAAGACTTGCACCCTCGTTGAACCCAATTAACATAAAAAGTTCCTTTATGTTAAGAAAAAAACATCTAAAGCATTACCTTCTTGATTTTGAACGTCACTTCGAATTGCTCTTCGGTTTCAAACCAAATAGTTTTTACGCATTTCTGAAACTGTGGCCCACTTCTCCGAGCAAGGGGCGTTGGGCCCTGCGAATCCATTCGCCACAAATGAATGTGTCACAGAAGCTTTGCCTCCGGCCCTTGCCCAAAGGTCTTTTTTTCTTTTTTGTCCTTTTCTATAGCGCCCCATTTTAAATGTTTAACGAGATGCACAAAATGAAATCTTTTGCTAATAAAATCGCCCCCTACAGGTTTTTGGTACGTGTAGAAAAACATTTCAAGAAACATGCATCTAATGAATAAGCTGTATGAAGGCAACCAAAAACACACTGAATAGCCTGAATCCAAGTTAAATCAGCAAGGTTAATGCCTGGGGTTGTGGGAATTCTATTTTTAAGTAAGTAATTAGTAGTGACATGTTCCTTCTGAAAAGTAACAGAATCAGTAACTAATGTACTATATAGTATATAAGTAAAGTAACTGCTTACTGGAGAAAGTACTTAATCCGCTACTATGTATACTAGTGTTATATGTTATGTACAATATGTATATGTAGGCCTATATCTATAGAATGAATCCTCTCAGGCCTGAAAGGTGACCCATTATGCTTTTTCCACTTTTCTGACCTATTTAGAATGTTATATTCTCGTCTTAAATGATCCCAAAGTTTCAGATAATGAGCTTTGTGTACTTCGAAGTGAATCCTGAAAGAAGTTTAGGATGGCTCAAAATGCTCAGTTGTAAAAGTCATGGTAAAACTGCCCCTTAGTGATGTCACAGAGGGGCGAACTTCCTTATATGGTTCATAGTTCAGCCGCACTTTGGCCGTGTGACCAATCGCAGCGTAGTGGGCATGCCTGGAGGCAGGCCGTAGGTGGAATAAATGACAACACCCCATTTGGGCAGGAAGCACAAATGACAGGTAATACAGATGGAATAGGTGCAGATTCTGCTAAATCTAAAAAGTTTTCTGTGCGGGTTATTGGATTATTGAGACCACAACTCAATATAAAGGGTTGCAAAATTAGTATAAACGGTCCCCTTTAAAGGGGAACTGCTTTTTTTTTATTTTACCCATCATTCACGATCCTTCACATCATTCACAATGTGAAACATGAACACATATTTCTTTCCCTTTTCTGTGCATTCTAACATGAGAAAATGAGTTAAAATGAGTTAGCTCACAACAGACATCATGGGAAATATCTATTTTGACCACAAAAAATGCCAACAATGTCCATTTACAGAACTGCCTAGTGTATTAACCAAGCCACAGCCATATTGTTGTTATGGCAGTTAAAATGTAAAACAATATTTATCTTGGGGACGAACACGGCGTGTCACTAATCGCTGGTCTCAGCATAATTCACAGACAAAAGAGTGGATACTTGGCTCTAAGTTCCACTACAAAGACTCAACAAGATGCTCGTTTTCCAGCAGCATTTGCCTGAGGACTGGAGCACACGTCTTGTGCTGGAAGACACAGCCATCCCACAGAGAGTAGACATTGGAAGTTTTGTCGCTGTATGTATGCCGCCTCATATCTAATGCGCTTAGAAACAAAGTTTGGGTTGTGTTTTAAATCATCAAAATATGGAAAGATACAGCAACTATTATATGTCATCATTAGTGTACGTGTTATTGTATGATCACAGCATGGATATCAAACCATGCAACTTTGTTAGAGGTTTCTTAAGAGGGCTTCACAGGCCAAATAGGTGTATCCCAATGACGTGTCATGAGCTGTGTCGTCGCTCTGCTGCCACCTGCTGCCTTTTTCTTACAGTGCATCCTGATGGGCAGCAGGCTGGTCTTTTCTGCACACACCTGAGGCCACTTATCCCCTGGACTACTTAAGCTGCACTCAGAGACCAGCACACCACCAGATTGTTCCTCAAGCTTCTTTTATGACAACCTGTTGCACACCTCCTGTCCACTTGGCCTCGTGTGTGGACTCGCAGGCCCCTTGTTTTCGGGCTTTTAATCTTAGTGTCGTGAGTACTCGCCAACTGTTTTATGCCGTGGTATTTTACGTTACCTGTAGTGGCTATTTGTCCTTCACTAAAATAATAAACGTAACTTATAATCAAACGGCCACTGATGCACCATGGGTTTTGTTTTACGCAGGCAAAAGAGTCATTGTCCAAACAATCCTGTTCCATTTCTTCTTTCCTTTTATTACCAAGCAAGCAAACAAATAAAAAAGGAACAAGGGCCTTTTCCTGTTGCCTCTCTTGCGCTGGTACAAAAACCATAGGCCCACCCCGGTGCATGCTGGTCCTGTGAGCACTGCCTACCTAAATATATTGCAGGTGCCCAGGGTGTTATCCAATGAAATAAACCCAGAAATTAACTACTAATTAACCCCAACAAAATATGATAGATAAACAAATAAATAAATAACTAACAAGAAAATATTATCAAGTAATCCAAACAAAACAACAACAACAAAAAAATAAATCAACAGATATCAGAAACCTAGGAACACACTAATAAATAGCTCCTACATTACCCTTACCCAGTTTTTACCCGCAGACTTTCTGTCAGCTCTGTTTTTTGTTCTTGTGCCTTGTGTCCTGCTTTTTGCCTGTGAGCCCTTTTGCTGAAGTGTTTTTGTTTTTTTGTATTTAGCATTGGACAGTGTTCTCAGCTATACTTTTTGCTTACCCTTTTGGTGTTTGTTTGCCCTTCCCCTGTAAGGGCACCTTCTCTTTAGTAAGCATTTTTGGCCCACATTTTACATCTCCATTTTGGGTTTTAAAACAGCTCACTAGTTCAAACATGACATCCTTTTTTTATATCAACTTATCTCATGGAGTAATACATAGAAAAAGGAAAGAAATGTGTTCATGGTTCACATCAGGATTGTGAATGGGCCAAATTCCCCCCAAAGTGCTGCCCCCCTTTAAAGTGTTATCACAAGTCTTGTTGTTGTTGTTTGCAGAACTCTGCTGCTGCTTCTTGGCTTCGGTTACAGCCACCAGCACCCAGGAGGTATGTGAGCATCCTACAGGCCAGCGACAGTCTATTAGTTTGTGGCTGGAGCAGGGTCTGAGAACGGAAACCGCTCAATGTGACGACTCTCATAAAAGGAGAAACACCTGGAGGATTGATGCATAAAAAAGCTTAATGTTGAAATGGTAACAGCCTTATTAAAATGAATGGAGGAAATACATTCAGGTTTCACAAAGGTTGTCAAGATTAACCAAATGAACTCACTCAACACTTCTCTTTGTCAGTCGCCCTCCTGCAGCAGGACTGGTATGTCATGTGAAGGAGCATCTGTCATCACCATGGTTACCACGCTGCCCGCACCAGACTCTGCTGCATATACAGTGTAGAAATGCCTGGAGAAATTGGAGTTAATTTATCAATAAAATACCTCTACTACTAACAAGATTATTTGATGTGGAAAACAGCCATGTTACCATCACTCAGGTGAGAAAGGTAGTTGAGCTATTAACGCTGCTAGCCCAGACTGTATTGGAGCAAAGTAAGAAACACTAACTTTGGTCCTACACAGTACATCCCTGATCCCTCTGCTTCACCGCACAGGCCACTGGCAATCTAACAACTAGCTTACCAACTCCAGTCACAAATCATCACCTAACTGCCGTACCGCTCTGAGCTTTTTTACTTTTGCACTCTACAGTCTGGTCAGGTCAGCTGATCAGTTGCTCCTGAGGAAGCCTAAAACAAAGCGGAAGCTCAGGGGGGGATCGTGCCTTTGCTGTTGCAACCCTAAAACTTTGGACTAATCTGCCACAGTGTATCAAACAGGCCTCCTCTCCGTCTGTTTTTCAATCTTAAGACCCACCTCTTCTCCATGGGTTTTAACACTTAGTCGGAGGCTGACTTTTGACTGTTTTGGGGGTGGGGGTTATTTTTTATGACTTTGATCGTACTGTATTATCTTATTTTATTTTATGGATTTTATATTTTTATGCTTTATTTTTTTTAGATTTTATTTGATCTTATATTACTCTAATTTACCAGACTGACATTTTCATTGTCCTTATTGTGCTTGTGCAGCACTTTGGAAACCTTGTGTTTGTTTAATTCTGCTACATAAACAAAATGGATTGACTTGGACATTGCATGGGTTATGATCCTCCAATTACACGCCTGCCTCAGTATCAACTTGAAGAAAACTAAAAAGATAGTTGCAGATTTCAGGAGGACCATAAAAAGGGAGTGTATGGTACCAGCATGGGAGTATGAAAGATTCAAAGTGATTTGGAGGTCAAGGGTCATATGACCTGGCGCTATTTATAATAGTTCATATAAAAAATATCACATGCAATCTTATGAAAGTCAAGTAGAAAAGCAAAAAGATGAGTATGGTAGTAGCAGACAATTCCTATTGATACAAGGCAGTTTGGAGGTCAAAGGTCACATGACCTGGAAGCTACTGGTAATGATTTGTAAAAAATTCATATTTAATTCTATCAAAGTTGAGTAGCAAAGCAAAAGGCGTGTATAGTACTGGCAGACAAGTCCCACTGATACAAAGTAGTTTGGAGGTCAAAGGTCACATGACGTGAAAGCTATTCATAATATTTTATTTCAAAAAATTATATAAAATCCCAGCAAAGTTGAGTAGCAAAGCAATAAGGCGTGTATGATACTAGCAGACAAGTCCTACTGATACAAAGTGGTTTGGAGGTCAAAGGTCACATGACCTGGAAGCTATTGGTAATGATTTGTGTAAAAAATTCATATAAAATCCTAGCAAAGCTAAGTAGAAAAGTAAAAAGGCATGTATGGTACTAGCAGACAATTCCTACTGATACAAGATGGTTTGGAGGTCAAAGGTCACATGACCTGGAAGCTATTGGTAATGATTTGTGTAAAAAATTCATATATAATCCTAGCAAAGTTGAGTAGCAAAGCAAAAAGGCGCGTATAGTACTGGCAGACAAGTCCCACTGATACAAAGTAGTTTGGAGGTCAAAGGTCACATGACCTGGAAGCTATTCATAATATTTTATTTCAAAAAATTATATAAAATCCCAGCAAAGTTGAGTAGCAAAGCAATAAGGCGTGTATGATACTAGCAGACAAGTCCTACTGATACAAAGTGGTTTGGAGGTCAAAGGTCACATGACCTGGAAGCTATTGGTAATGGTATTTAAATTGGTTATTTCCCTTCGTCATGGAACATCGTAGAACTAATGTACAGAAAATAACATGAAAATTCATACATGAAATTCATATGGCAGTTAAACATCAGCGGCACTGTCGCACCAAAGTTAATACCAAATATAAATAGCACTCACCACTTTAGCCTGCTTCTCAATCAATGGCGGAGTCACGACTCTACAAAACTCTGCTCTTAACAGTGTCTAGACATTTTATAGTGGCATTTACATCTCTTGAGCAGTTGTCCTTCTTATACCTCTCTCAAAATGCACGAGCGCCACCTAATGGCCGTAACGGTCCTTAACTTAAGGAAGTAGTTCATAGCACTGAACTTCCTTGGTTGTTAGTGGTATATAGTGTCGTGAAATCTCAACCTCAGACAGATTAAGGAGGTCTTGGAGCCATGCTTCCCAGTGCGGTCTGAGGTGATCAGGAAGTGGCTCATCCCATCCTACCTTGTCTTGACACATCCGTTGTAAAATCTGCTTACCTTTCAAGATGACCGGTGCCACAAATCCAAGAGGATCAAAAATTGAGGCAACTGTCGACAATACTCCTCTTCTAGTAAAGGCATGATCCTTTATCCTCACTCTAAACTGGAACATATCGGAGCAAATGCACCACTGGACCCCAAGAACCCGTTCCATTCTTTGTTCTCCCAGGGCCAGGTCCAGATCAGCTGCACCTTCTGCCTGTTCTTGCTTTGGGATTGTGTCAAGCAAATTCCGATTGTTGGTGAGGAATTTGTGCAAGTGGAGCTTACCAACACTGCACAGTTCTCTTGCCTCTTTGACAAGCTGGATGGCTTCTGCTTCACTGTCCAAACTTGACGACATAAAAGTCGTGTTTTATAAACCGCACTGTGGCTTCACTAAAGTTTCCTGCTCCTTCTGCAGCCAGGTGCTTGAGCCCAAAGTTTGCGCATCCGGGTGATAATGCAGCTCCAAACAAGTGAACTTTCATGCGGAACACTGACACTGGAGCTTTTATATTTCCCTGTTCCCACCACAGGAATCGGAGGTAGTCTTGGTCTCTTGGTGCAACATGAAATTGATGGAACATCCGCTCCACATCACACATGAGGGCTACTTGTCCTTTGCGGAAGCGAGACAAGACCCCTACATGGGTATTGGTAAGATCTGGTCCAGTAAGTAGATGCTCATTCAGCGATGTATTCTGAAACTTAGCTGAGCAATCAAATACAACGCGAATCTTCCCTGGCTTGTGTGGGTGGTAAACCCCATGGTGAGGGATATACCATGTACCATAATGCTTGTGGTATACGTCATCTTTCCTAAAACGTTTTTCCAGACACCTGAGTCGATGTTCTGCACATACATACTTTGTTGTTTGGCAGCTTGGGCCTCTCTTCCTTGAAAGGTAATGGCATTTCGTAATGTCCATTTGGCTTATGCTTGATGCCTTCTCTCATTGTCGTCAAAAACTCAATATCTTCTTGTGATATTAGAACATTTCACTGAACCTTTCAGTAAAGTCTGACTCAAATACTTTAAGTATTTCCGCTGGAGTGATAATTTCTTTAACCTGAGTTCTACAGACAAACTGAACCTCAGACTTGATCTCCAAAGATGGCTTGATAGCTGGAACTAGCTTTGCAGTTGTACATGTAGGTATATGAGATCTATTAGCTGGTATGTAACTGCTGGTGTAGGTTGTTGGGAGTTTTATTTTTGTGTCCGAGCCGATGCCTCTTACTTGTAGTCCTTGCACCCTTTCGCTCTTCACCACCTTTGTTTTTGATGTTATTGTGGATAATTTAAGTTTTACTGGCTCTTTCTTGATGCACAACATTTCAGCTACATTTTGCAAAATGAAAGTTGTGTCACTTTGACTGTCCAGTAAAGCATACACTAGAACTTCCTTGCCTGGTTCAGTTGACGTGGAAACATAGACTGGAACAATAGATGAAGTATGAGTTCCCTTTTCCTCTTGAACAACTCTGTTGGATGTAACTTGCTGCATTTCTATGGATTCAGACTGCTGTTTTTTCTCTCCTTTGTTTTCGTCTGTAGTGGTTTCATTTGTTGCTTGCCTTTTACTTCGTCCTTGTTCTTGAGCTCTCTTCTCACGGTCTTGATGAAGGCATGTGGGGTGACGTTTTCCACATAAGTCACACACACTCCTGGATGTACAGGCTTTGGAGTTATGATCATTCTTGAGACAACCAAAACATAACTTCTCCTGTTGTACAAACTTGAGTCTTTCTTCAACTGTTTTTTCCATAATTTGGCGGCACTTGTGGACAGTATGTCCCCGCTTCTTACAGAAAAGGCATGTGATGTTTGTTCTCTCACTTGCGCTAGTTGTGAAAGTCTTAGCACTTAAGTTTTGATTTCTTTGAAACTTGGACTGTTCTCGTTCTGTTGGCTTTGTTCTTTCTTGGTCAGTTGGCTTCATTACATTTAGTGATGTAATAGGATTGCATGCGATTCGAGCCTCCATGTTGAGAAATTGCACAAAATATCTGAAACATTTTGTGTTCGTCTTGATAAATTGTAACTTCTCTGTTCCAACGCGAGCTCAACCAATCTGGTAGTTTGGCAATAATCCTTTGGTTTTCTACACAGTCGTTTAGTGTTTGTAGGCCTTGAACATATGGCATAGCTGATTCCACACTGTTTAGAAAATCAACAAACTCGCGAAGATTGTCGCTGTCTTTGGGGCTAATTTTGTGCCATGCATATATCTTCTCACGGTATGCTTTGGCAACAATGAATGGATTACCAAATCTGTCTTCAAGTATGCCCCAGGCAGCATGATAAGCCGTTTCTGTTCCTGCAAGGAAATGGCCTTCAATAGCTCTCTTAGCAGTTCCTCCAACATACTTGTGAAGAAAGAACAGTTTTTCTCGAGTTGGAAAGTTTTTACGATCAATCAGAGCACAGAAAGACAGCTGCAGTCACATACCGGGTGACTTAAAAAAGAAACAGTCAGTTCATCTCTGCACGGTTCAGAGGCAATTAACCTGCAATTCTGGATTCCTAGACCATCCAAGAGCTTCTTTTTACCCTCCATATCCTTCATTGTGACTTCGTATCTATTTCTTCCTTTAAATCTGCATCCTGTCATGGTTCCACAGTTTAGAACAATTCCCTTGTCCAGTGGTGCAATGGCCCCCTCACCCACAACTTCCACTGCCACAGCTAATTGCCTAGGATAGGCAGCAGCCTTGTCTGATGGCTCCCTGGCTACCAGCTTGACTTGTGCTTGTTTAAAACAAAAAGTGCCCCTCCCCCCACCAGCCACAAATTTGGGGGGTGGGGGAGGACAGGGAGGGGGGAGCGGGCCCACTCCCTGAACATTCACAAAAGAGAATTTTTAAGAAAAAAAAAACACTTTAAATAGAAAAGAAAAAACGGAATATATCTAAAAAAATATCTCTCTGTGATCTACTCTGCAACTGCTCTCACCGTTTTTTTTCAGGGTAGTATAGCCGTAAGGTGCCAGGTCAACTGAAAAGATCCTATTTGAAGGTGATGCAGGCTAGACTCCAGAAAAAAAGTGTCAAACAGCGCCCTCTGCTGTCAGGCAAGAGCAGAAACCATAAAAAGCTTACAGCACCTGGTATTCCCAGGCGGTCTCCCATCCAAGTACTAACCAGGCCGGCCCCTGCTTAGCGCCTGAGATCGGACGTTTTTTTATTTTTTTATTATAGAACTTACAACAGTACATCACAGATCTGCGTTTTTTTTAAATTATTATTTAAAATAAAATAATAATAAAAAAAACGCATATATATATATATATATATATGATATATATGATTTTTTTTAAATAATAATTTAAAAAAAACGCAGATCTGTGATGTACTGTTGTAAGTTCTATAATAAAAAAATAAAAAAACGTCCATCTCAGATCTCATATATATATATATATGTATATATATATATATATATATATATATATATATATATATATATATATATATATATATATATATATATGTATATTTTTAATTGTTCTCATTAGTATTATCACTATTATTTTCGATTACTATTATAATGTTTATTTTCCCTGTCCTCTCTCTAGCCTATAAGTTGAACATTATTTTGCCATTGTCTGCTACTGAGATTAGGCTGCTCCCTTCTGTAAAAGAGTTCTCGAAGCTTTCTTGGTTGGCGGCCCGGCATATCGACATGGCCTTCTTTACATTAGCCTCAAAGTATGTCCATACGGGTATCTTCTTTTTTTCAAACTTTGTGAGGTTCCGTCTCAGCCATATGGCGTACCTCGCATGGCTCAGCATAAAGTTCCATAGGAATGGAATGGCCTTTATTGTCATTATACAAGATGTACAACGAAATTGGAGAGCTTCTCCTTCCAGTGAAGTAGTCAAGTTTAAAGAAACAAAAAAGTATGTAAAGTAGAGAAAAAAAGACTATTTAACAAGATATATACAAGATATCCAAAATATACACATAGTATTGCACAGGAGCATATGCAGGAGCAGATATATTAATTTTAGTGCAATGATCAATGGGTCATAGTGCAAATAATGTCTGGTGTATACAGATGAGTAAAGTCACATATGAGTGTATTGTAATGGTTGTTAAATAAATAAATATGATTGAGATAGTAACAGAGGCAGTGATGGAAAATATTGCACATTTGTACGTTGTATGTCTGAGTTCAGGGTGGTGATGGCTCTTGGGAAGAAGCTGTTTCTCAGTCTGCTTGTTTTTGCCTTGATGCACCTGTAGCGTCTGCCGGAGGGCAGCAGGTCAAACAGCTGAGCACCGGGATGTAAATTGTCCTTGATGATGTTGCGAGCTCTGCTGAGGCACCGGGTGGAGTAGATGTCCATCAGGGAGGGGAGAGGGCAGCCGATGATGCGCTGTGCTGCCGCGACTGTCCTCTGAAGCCTCCCTCTGTCCGACTCAGTCAGCTTCCGTACCGGTGGAAACGCAGTAGGTCAGCAGGCTCTGGATGGACGAGTGGTAGAAGGCCAGTAGCAGCTCCCTGTTCGGGTTGTTCCTCCTGAGGACTCTCAGGAAGTGTAGACACTGCTGGGCCTTCTTTATGACAGCTGTGATGTTGTCTGTCCAGGAGAGGTCGCCGGAGATCTGGACTCCCAGGAACCTGAATGTGTGGACCCTTTCCACACACTCGCCATTGATGTAGAGGGGGGGGCGGGTCACTTCTGTTCCTTCTGAAGTCCACGATGATCTCCATTTGTTTTGTGCGTGTTCAGGGCTAGGTTGTTGTCGGAGCACCAAGTCGTCAGCCTCTGGACCTCCTCCCTGTAAGCTGCCTCGTCTCCCTGTGAGATCAGTCCGACCACTGTGGTGTCGTCAGCAAACTTGACGATGATGTTGCTCTCATGGGCCGGACTGCAGTCGTGTGTGTAGAGGCAGTACAGGAGGGGGTTCAGCACGCAGCCCTGTGGTGATCCGGTGCTCAGACTGCGGGTGGAGGAAAGGTGGGGGCCGAGTCTCACAGTCTGGGGTCTGTTTGTTAGGAAGTCCTTGATCCATCTGCATGTGAGGGGAGGGAGGCCTAGGGTGTCCAGTTTTGTAGTTAGGATGTCCGGGATGATGGTGTTGAAGGCCGAGCTGTAATCCACAAAGAGCATCCTGGCATAGCTGTGCTGTTGTTCCAGGTGGTTCAGCACCGCGTGCAGGGCTATGGCGATGGCGTCCTCTGTGGATCTGTTCGCCCGGTATGCAAACTGGTGGGGGTCGAGTGGGGGGGGGGGGGGGGGGGAACAGCCTTTTATGTGCTGGAGGACCAGTCTCTCAAAGCACTTCATGATTATGGGTGTGAGGGCAACAGGGCGATAGTCACTGAGGCTGGATGCGGGTGACTTTTTCGGGATGGGGATGATTGTGGCGGATTTCAGCAGGTGGGGATGACTGCTTGGGCCAGGGAGAGGTTGAAAATCCTGCAGAAGACTCCGGACTGGTGTGCACATGCTCGGAGAACCTTTCCAGGTACGCTGTCAGGGCCCGGGGCCTTCCTGGGGTCCACTGCTTGGAGCACACACCTCACGTCATGCTCTCTTACAGTTAATGGGGGGGGGGGGGGGGTCGTCGTGGGGCCGGGAGGAGCTGGGGGCAGGGCTGGAGAAGATGAGTGTGGCTGTGGTGTTTCAATGCGGGCAAAGAAACTGTTGAGTTCCTCTGCCAGAGACACGCTCAGGTCTCCTGACATCACATCACGTCCTCTGAAGTTAGTGATGCTCTGCAGTCCCTGCCACACCTCTCGTGCTGGAGAGGTGGGACTCTATCCTCCTGTTGTAGTCCGCTTTGGCTGTTTTTATTCCTCTTCTCAGGTCAGCTCGAGCCGTACTGTACAGAGCTCTGTCGCCTGACCTGAAGGCAGAGTCGCGGGCTTTGGGGAGGGAGCGGACCTGGCTGGTCATCCAGGGTTTCTGGTTTGGAAAAATCCGGATGACTTTGTCCACAGACACAGTTCCCATACAAAACTTGATATAGTCTAGTACTGTCACTGTGTATGTTTCCAGGTCCTGATGTTGAAATAGGTCCCAGTCTGTGTGTTGGAGGCAGTCCTGAAGTTCACTGAGTGCATTTTCCGGCAATGTGGTGATGATCTTTTTGGTGGGTCTGGATCTGCGTCTGAGGGGGGTGTATGCAGGAGTGAGCAGCAGGGAGAGATGGTCTGACTGTCCGAGGTGGGGGAGTGGTGTTGCTCTGTAGCCGTGCTTTATGTTTGAGCAAACATGATCAAGAGTGTTTGCTCCTCGCGTTGGACACTTGACATGCTGATGAAACTTCGGGAGTACAGTCTTTAAATTGGCCTTATTAAAGTCCCCGGCTATAATATAAACGCCATCAGGGTGGGCCCGCTGATGTTCATTGATGACGTTCAACAGGAGAGAGAGTGCTGTGCTAGCGTTAGCATCTGGTGGGATGTAAACAGCGGTGACGATCACAACAGTTAGCTCCCTCGGGAGAAAATACTGCCGGCATCTTACGGACATGTACTCAATGTCAGGGGAGCAGTGAGTCTCTATGATCTTGCTGTTGTTGCACCAATCCTCATGCACGTAAATAAAGACCCCCCCACCTCTGCTCTTACCGGAGTCCTCTGTTCGATCCCAGCGGTGTAGAGAGCGGCCGGCTAGCTGCACGCTAGCATCGGGGATCGTCGGTTTGAGCCAGGTCTCCGTGATGATTAGAACACAACAGTCACGAATGTAGCGGTTTCCCTCAAGCTGTAACTCCAGGTCGTCCTTTTTGTGGGTAATGGATCTGGCGTTGGTGAGGTACAGGCTGGGCAGGGGTGGCTTATGTGGGTTGTTTCGTAGCCGTAGCAGTAGGCCGGACCTGCGACCCCGCTTCTGCTTGTGCTCCCGACGCCGCCTGCGCCTCTTTCCAGACCCGACAACAATCCACGGAGCGCCCATTGGTCTCGCTAGTTCGTCTGGGATGTTGTGTCGACGATGAAAGTCTCTGCAAACTGCCAGTTTGTGTCGGTAGCCGATGTCCACAAGGTCCTGTCGGGTGTAATGGTGTAATGCCGATGTATACGTGGATAGAGTCCATAGACAAACACACATAAAATAAGCAAAAAAAGCACTGAAAGGGAGAGCCGTGAGCCGCTGCGTCTGTGCGCGCCGCCATCTTTGATGTGGTGTCAATTGGCCAAAGTGGACCATGAACAATTTTATGGTAGCTGGAGACTTCAACCAATGAAATCCATCCATTTTCTGCACCGCTTATTCTCATCAACGGACTGTATTCCCCACCCGTTACCAGCATGGGGACATTCCAACCCAAGATGACAACATACTGGACCAGGGACACAGCAACTTATGTGGCACAGACCCAGTGTCACACTGCCCTTCTCTTAGCCCAGACTGAGAGCCACTTTAGCAGCTGAAATATCTCAGGTGGGAGGGCGTTATACTGAAGATCTGAAGGTCCCTGGTTCAAGCACGGTTTTCAGCATAATCCTGATTTGCATTGTGACTTGGCAAATAGTTTGGAAAAAGGACCTTAACTTCAAAATCCCGCCCATCCAGCCAACCTTGAGTTCACTGAGACATTAAGGTGAGCCTGAGGTTGGCTCAGGTGCTTTCTTCACAGCTGGCTTTTAAACCTTTCAAGCCT
Source organism: Doryrhamphus excisus (assembly GCF_030265055.1). NCBI lineage: Eukaryota > Metazoa > Chordata > Actinopteri > Syngnathiformes > Syngnathidae > Doryrhamphus > Doryrhamphus excisus. Next base: position 26,449,032 of record NC_080469.1, on the reverse strand, counting down.
CATTTCCAATTGTGATTTCTTGTTTTGTTGAGAAAAAGCCCATTATTTCTGGAACATGTTATATGAACTACAATTTTCCCTACAAAGGAGAAATATTTGTCAATTTGGACAATTGTCATTCTGCCCCCACTTTGGACACATCGTCGTGATTCATTGTTTGGCAACTGCTTTGTGACCTCGCCAGTCCTCTTCACAGCCCATTCCCCATTGATCCCCATTCACATGTAAAAGATCCCCGGTTCGAAACTGGGTGGAAACAATGCCGTTCAATTCCTACTTTTACAAAAACATGGGAACAAGGACATGTGCTTGATCTCTGAAGGTGTATACACAAGCATCTGTCCCCAGTTTGGACACACAATCCATATTTCCCAGATGACTGATTGGGTGCATCACTGGCCTGCATGGAGGGGCTGTGGTGTCATTGCGTGTGTGGCTAAGCGAGCGGGGTAGGTAGTTTGCTGACAACGCCACCTGGGGACTTTCACCCCAGGATGTAACAGGTTTGATCAATCACAAACTCTACATTAATCCCCAAAATCCCACAGAACAAGATTGTGATTTACAATGATAAAAGTAGTTATTTTATTAAACGATTATCTTAAAATGAGTGACAAACCATGAATAATACAAATAAAGTGGTGATGGGAGGAGTCAAAAAGAAAAGAGGCCTGGGCTGGGGCTTACCACGACAGCGGTAACATAATGGGAGGGATCCAAACCACACTGCATCCGTGACTCAGTAAACCAAAAGTGGGAAAAAAGGGAACCAACAGGCTGCCGCTCTGGACCCTCAGCACCTGCCAACGAAAAAGAACATCCTTAAAAGCATAAAAGCAAGGCAACCCTCACACACACTTCAGTAATTAAAAGTCAATTTCAAACCAGCTGATGCCGGGGCTTGCCCCTAGGGTCATGGTTGGCGCTACCTCCCTGGGTCTGTCCTGGGTCGCGGGCACCAACGTGCCCTTGGGGGGGCGTTCACTGGCCTCCAGGCAGCGGGGTCCGCGCTGCTGGTGGCCTGAAGTCTACGGTGGTGGCTTGGGGTTGCTGTGCTGTGGTGGCCTGATCCTGCTCATGGGGACGGGGGCCTGGGTGGCGTGTGGGGATGGGGGACATGCTCCTTGGAGTGGGGCCTGCTGGGGGGACGGTGCTCTTCTGGGCGTTTGGGTGTCTGCTGCCACTGGTCCTATGCTCTGCTGCATCGCTGTCCCTGTCTTTGCCCATCCCCAGTCTTGCCTTGGGGCTCGTCAGGGATGGTTCTCTGGTACGTGGATGGAGCGCTGCTGGTTCTGGGGACGGGGGGGAGGTCGGCCCTCCCGGTGGATGGTGGGGTCCGTCGGTGGCCTTGCGCTGGTCTTAACTCCTCGGCTCTGGTGCTTGGCCTCCCCATGACTTGGAGCTATGGCTCTCCCTCACGGGGGTAAGCTGCCCGGCGGGTGTCGGCCGGCGCGGTGGAGCGCCTTACCACTCGCCTTACCACTCGCCTTACCACTCGCCTGCACGCCCCCTCCGCTTGCTCATGTGCGGGCCTCCTTCCCTCGCCCGCTCCTTTGTCTGCCACACTGCCGTAGCCCCGATGCCGTGGTCGAGGGGAGTCTGGGGGTGCTATCCCTTGGCGGTCCGTACCTCCCTGGGCTCAGGGCCTGGTTGTGGGTCTGGGACCCCTGGGTCCCCCGCCCTGTGATGCCCCGGACGCCCAACCTGGGGACGTCCACAGTGTGTGCTTGCGTGTGTCTGAGATTATTTTATGTATTTATTGTTTTAAATACTTAGATAAATAATGATTAGTTTTATTATAATTATGTATATATATATATGTGTGGGTGTGCGTGTGTGTATATGGCTATATAGATATACGGGGGGCCTTGCGGGGGTCTGGCGCAAAGGCGTTCCATCTCTACCGCCCGGTCCTCCATGGGGCAGTGTGCCCGGGCCTCTTCTGTCCTGGCCGGGGCGGTCCTGTGTTGGTAGTCAGGCCTGGGGTTACCTGGGGCGGGCCGGGTTCTGCTTCCTGGGGGTGTGTGGGGGGCGGGGGGCGGCGCCTCCGGCCGTGGATGGGCTCCCTCCCGGTTGGCGGGGGCGCCCCTGTGCCCACAGGTGTGTGGCCCTCGATGCCCTTCTGCCCTAGTGGGGTATGGTCTCCCGCTGGTCTCGGGGGTGCGGATCTCCTCCGGCCTGCTGGCGCCCTGTTGCCGGTTGGGATTGCTCCTCCATGGCCTCTTGCTGGTCTCTTCAGGGAGATGCTTCGGGGGCGGGTCTTGGGGAGTCGGCCTTGGCTTTGCTCACACCCACGGGGCCGGAGGATCTCTGGCGGTGGGGGCTTGACCTGGCTGCGCGGGGCGGGGTTTGCTGGGTGGTAGAAGGCAGTCTCTCTCCTTTTGTCATTCTCAGTGACAATTACACATTCACACACTCGCATTCACATACACAAGCACACTTACGGACACATATATGAATATATACACAGAAGTACACACCTCCATATGGACACTCACAGCACATGGGTGCTTCTCTACACAATCTACCATCTTATCCCTGATGTCTATATGCTATTGGTATGCTATTATTACAGTAAAAATGATGTCAAGCAGTGAGATTTTAATTACTGTAACTGTATGGCTGTAATTGTGTTCACTATCATGGTTCATGTCTTCATTGTTACTATTGCTACTGGTAAGTTGGACTGTTTCACTTCACTGATATCATCTCTATTGTGACCCTTAGCCATCATTGACATTTAACTGTTCTGTTTGTCACTGTTGTTGTTATGGGAATTCTTGTTGCTGCTGTTTTTGTCTCTCTCTCTCTACTGCCCCCCCCCCCCCGCCCACCACACCCCACCCCACCTTCTCTTCTTCTTTTCTGTGTTTCTTCTTGCTCCGGTCCGGTCGCTCCAAATGCGCATAACAAAAACATCAAATAACAGCAAAAAAAATTTCATGGTACAGGAAAGTTGTAGCCAACACCTTTCCTGACACAGAGCAACTCTGTTTAGCATGTAAGGGCATTTAGATCAACAATACTATCTGCCCCAATGGCTGGACGGGACAAAAAAAAAAAAAGTCAATTTCAAGAGGGGTTCTGTCAAAGAGGGATTCAGGTAACCCTCTATGGGCTCACACTGACACTGTTGTTCAGGCTGTATTGCCACTGCTTCAGCCGCGGTGGGTGGGGATGACTGGAGGAGGAAGAAGAAGTGGAATGAAAGAGGCAGGTCCCGGGATTGACATTTCCAAGATCGAATGAGGTCTTAAACTGCCCACATGGACAAGCCAAATATCAGCAAAGGTTGAGCCAGTCACCTGAAGGTTAGATTTTTGATCTGAGTGTCCCGGATTCAAGTCCCTGTTCAGGTGACCAGTGACAGGGTCTCAGGTCCACTTGCAAACGCCTCCTTTTTGCCCTCAAAATACAAGGGCAACAGGACAATCCCTTGGTTCCACCAAGACTTGAACTTAGACCACTGGATTCAAAGTCCGGGGTGCTAACCATTACACCACGGAACCTGCAAGGGTACAGACAGCGCCGGGCCCTGAAGTACATCCTGTCAGGTTACATTAACGTTGATATAACTTCACTGATGGTGGTGTTCTGGGAATTGTGTTGAAAAGTAGTTCGGGGGAGGGAGGGCTTGTCCGAGAATTGAACTCGGGACCTCTTGCACCCTAAGCAAGAATCATACCACTAGACCAACAAGCCCCTGCTTGGGCAAATACTTACCTCTCCCCGGTCAGTTGGCGGCCATGATGCGGGTGTTTTCGCAGTTGACTGGGTTGTGCGCTGTTGGTTATGGGGACCGGGGGGGTTATGAGGGGTGGGGTGTTGTGGACGAGGGCTTTTTTGTTCCTTCACGGTCCGCATTCTCTGCACTCGTGATGTAAAATTTTGGGTAGAGGATAATAGGGTCCACTGCCACCTTTGATCTGCTCCTTGCAGTCTTGGTGACCAAGAGGTTTGTTGCCGCTCTCCGCTTTGACGTGCTGTTTTCTTTACCTTTCCCCGGTCTTTCGGCAGTCTTGTCGAGGGTGTTTCACCGGTGGGTGGGGTGATGTTGGTTATGGAGACCAGCGGGTTGTCGCCGTGGGCTTTTGTTGTTCCTGGAGCACATAAAGATGGATGGTCAGTATAGGGGTTGAACCCGTGACCTTGGCGTTATTAGCACCACGCTCTGACCAACTGAGCTAACCAACCACAGGACACCTTTGCATCAAATGTTTCCAGCTCAAATCACCTAACTCATCCTTAACAGAACGCATTCTCTGTGCTCGTGGTCGAATTTTTGCTTCTCGGACAACGGGGTCATCTGCCCCCATTGATCATGCAGTCACGGTGGGCGAGAGGTTTGCCGCTGCTCTGCTTTGCCATGCTGTTTTCTTTACCTTTCCCCGGTCGGTTGGCAGCCTTGATGGGGGTGTTTCGCAGTTGACTGGGTTGTGCGCTGTTGGTTATGGGGCCTGGGGGGTTTTGGGCTTTTGTCGCCGCCATGCTGTTTTCCTTGTGGTGGTGTACTGTTAGTTGTTGTCAACGGGGGCTTTTGTCGTTTCTTCACGGTCCGCATTCTCTGCACTCGTGGTCTGAAGAGGACAATGGGGTCCACTGCCCCCATTGATCTGCTCCTTGAGTCTTGGTGACCAAGAGGTTTTTTGCCGCTCTGCTTTGACATGCTGTTTTCTTTACCTTTCCCCGGCCTTGTCGAGGGTGGGTGGTGTGATGTCGGTTATGGGGGCCGGTAAGTTTCCGCCCTGGGCTTTTGTTGTTCCTGGAGCACATAAAGAAGAGTGGCTAGTATGGGGGTTGAACCCGTGACCTTGGCGTTATTAGCACCACGCTCTGACCAACTGAGCTTACCGGCCACTGGACACCATTGCAATATTTTATGTTTTTTTTAATTTTATGTACCCCGAAGCAGACTCAATCGGTACGCTGGGGTCTGAGGGCGATAAGTGGGTACCTGGTGGACACCTTGTTTGTGCTCTTGACAGGTATTTCGGGACAGTTTAACAATTGGCTTTTGATGGTGGAACAAGCTAAAACAAGGAAAACAAATTTTTTAGCGCGCCTGGGAGTGGGCTCCTTATTGCAAATAGTTCCCGCTGTGATTTCCGCCGAGTGTCCCTGATGAATACATCCACTGCTCCAGAAGCAGCCTCGGCTAATTGTCGGCCATTCGCCATAGCGCACCCCGAGGTTACAGAGGTCAAAGGTAAGCCCATATTCAGCAGCACACTGGCGAAAGGTAAATTTATGTGCATTACCGTTTCCACAGGTGCCCGATTGGTACAACCCGGCATTAATATCTCTTGGTGTAATTCTACTTTACAGATGGATGCCTTCTTCCGGCCGATACTCAGGGCTGACCTCTGGTGGTGGTGCGGTGGCACACGGTGCAAACGTCTCCTTTTTGCCCTCAAAATACAAGGGCAACAGGACAATCCCTTGCTTCCACCAAGACTTGAACTTAGACCACTGGATTCAAAGTCCGGGGTGCTAACCATTACACCACGGAACCTGCAAGGGTACAGACAGCGCCGGGCCCTGAAGTACATCCTGTCAGATTACATTAGCGTTGATATAACTTCACTGAGGGTAATTTCTCTACGCCTTCGGGCTGGGGAAAAGGTCCTAACTGTCATTTGTGCGTACGTGCCAAACGGCAGTGCGGAGTACCCGGTCTTTTTGGAGTCCTGGTGACTCCGTCGTTCTACTGGGAGACTTCAACGTCCATGTGGGCAATGACAGTGTGACCTGGAGGGGCGTGATTGGGAGAAACGGCCTCCCTGATCTGAGCCCGGGCAGTGTGATGTTATTAGACTTCTGTGCGAACCACAGTTTGTCCATAACTAACACCATGTTCGAACATAGGGATGTCCATAAGTGCACTTGGCACCAGGACACCCTTGGCTGCAGGTCTATGATCGACTTTGCAGTTGTGTCGTCAGACCTGCGTCCGCATGTTCTGATCAGGCGGGTGAAGAGAGGGGCTGAGCTGTCAACTGACCAGATTAAGGTTCCTTACGCTCAGGAGGCACTGGTTGAAATCCCACAGCTGGCATTTTCCTGGTCAGCTCCATTATCCACGACTGGAATGATTTGGCAGCAAAAGACTGTCAGATTGTACAAGACACCTGAACATCTTGAGAAGAAGATTAAGAGAGGTTTTGTTCTAATGAGAAGGGTTTGTTTGTTGACATTGTGACATACAAAAGAGGAACTCCCCGTCGGGGAATCGAACCCCGGTCTCCCGCGCGGCTGGCGGGGATAGTTCAGCTGAAACGAGCTAAATTTTCCCCATTCATTTCCAATGAGAGAGAAAGGCCACTATGAATGTAATATACTTTTGTCCATGAGTGGCGCTGTGGCCGCTTCTGCTACACCCACCCACCACATCCATCCTGAACTTCAGGTAGAAATTAACTCTATTAAGTGTCATTATTTCATATGTTATTTGTGTTTCTCAGAGATTGCTGCGCACCGTTCAGGGTTGCAGAGTCTTCTGCGGAGAAACACCTCAACTGGGATGCATGGCAAACAACTGACACAATTGTTACTGAGGCCACATCTGTGTGCCTCAGAATATCACCCGTTATACGGCACCTTCGCACAGTTCCTGTCGGCTGCCTTCTCTGTGGTGGACCAGGAAGACCTGCAGAGGCTCCAGGATGCATACGTCTTCTGTGGCATCCAGCCTGCAAATCCCACCAAGCAGCATATCGTGAGCACTGCAGGATAAAGATTCCTCCGCCCGGGACGCTTATTCAGAGAGTGGAAGGGGTGTTGAAGCACTTTCACCTGACCACAGATCCGAATGGCATCCCTCTTTATAAGCCCTCCATGCTAAAGAGATTGAGGATCCAACGAGTCCACATTCTGCGCGGTTGCCTCAGTGATCCTGAGGTGGAAGGGGGCATACTGTACCGCCGTGGAGGAACGATACAGTTAAACCAGGTGCCAGGTGAGCGTGCAGCAGTCCCCGTCTGGATCCCCATCAGAGGCACGTCGCAGCAGGAGGGCTACCACTTTCACCAGGCCAAATGGGTGACCGGCACGCAGGTCTCCCCAGAGCTGTTCCAGGCCCAGGCCATGACAGGAGTGTGTCGCTGGAACTATCAGCGTCTGCTGGACCTGAAACTGCCAGGCGTTTCTCTCCCGCCTGTTTTCAACCCTGCACTGATATGCTCCCTGAATGCTGTTTCCAGACGGGTCTTTGGCGAAGAAAAGTACCCTGCTCTTCGTCTGGCAGCTGAAGACACCGGGGAGAGGTTTGGCCTGGAGTACAGGGAGCCAGAATGTTGTCCGGTCCCTTTAGACTGGGACAAACATATAACCAAGAAGGACCCCGGCCACGCCACAAGTGCTCCTTCTCCAGGCATCCTGCCTGATCAGGGAGCAGACCCAGTGCAGCCTTCCTCCACACCTCCCACCAGGCTTTTCAGCTTTGTTCACCCTCTTCAAACTGCTACTGTGACTACGTCTAGTCGTGTGGCCCCTATCCCAGCATCTGACTTGGACAATAAAGCTTCTGTTACTGAGCTTCAGCCACAGCCAGGTAAAAACCTAATCATGTGTCCCCTTGTTCTAATAGTGTTGCATCTTGTTTGAACCAAATAACAAATGTGTATCGCTTGGTTTTCTTTGCCTAGAGCCCACAAGAAGATTACCCATCCAATGTTCTCCGACTGCTGCCCGCACTGGACCAGTGAAGACTGGAGGGAGAGTATTTGTGTTGGACCACAAGCGCTGGCCGTCTCCAAAGAAGTCGGCAATTGACGAGCTCCTTAATAAACACCGCGGGCACGAGGACATGATCAAGCTTGTGGTTCGGGAGTATGGCACTCTTGTCCAGCAAAGACCCCAACAGCATGCTGCATCCAACATCAAAATTGCATATTCCCAAATACATAATACACAACAGTAAATTTCTCAATACATCATCTTCACTAAATACCAGCCCAGAGAAGCTGCAACATACACAGCAGCTTTGGCAGTTGCTAAGCACTACCTCTGCTGTGCCTGTCGTGACACTGCCTGCAGCTATGGTCATTCCACCATCACCACCACCACCACCATCACCACCACCACCACCACCTGCTCATACCCCATTGGAGCAGGAGCAACCACCTCCCGTGTCAAAAAAACTCAAACAAAAACATGTCTGTGCTGTTGTCAACCAAAATCAAAATATCAAGGGGATGGGACATCAATACATGACTTTTATCAGCGGGGCCCTGTCAGATACTTTTATTGCCCCACAAAAGTTTTCCAAAAATATGGTGCAGAAAGTCTGACAAACCCCAAGATGCCATTTCAAGAGTTCAGTCAAACAGACTTCTTCCAGCGAGAGCTCGATGATACAAGAAAGAGGGTGGAGGGGAAAAAAGCAGAAGAAGAGGAAGGGGGAGGAATCTCCTCCACCCCCTGTCCGAAAGTGCCGGTTCTGCAGGATGCAGCTAAAGCAGGATCCGAACAGCCCCCACATCCACACTGGCTTTCCAGGGCAAGCAGGGAAGTACATCTACTGCCCTGCCAAAGTCTTCTCTATCTATAGAGAGAACGGGATGGAAAGAGAGATGAGCTGGAGGGGGTTCCAGGCCTCTCCTTTTTATGAAAAGGAGAAACAACGGCAGCAAAATAAATGAACATTTTTTTTATTATTCATAGCTTGTGATTAGTATTCATTTTTTATTTCTGAGAGTGTTTTTGAGTGTGGCATGGCAACCTGATGAATAAATATTCTTTGTTACATTGCATTGATTTTGTGTTTTATTTCAAGCACTGGTATCAATATAAGCCTGATAGGAATAGTGTGTAATCATATAGGGATTAATTGGAAAAAATATATATTGTGGAGAAGAAAATGGTGACTTGACTGATGCTTAGACGGGATTCGGACACCTGACTTCATTTCTCCAAAGTCTCTCTGCTTGTCTGACATCTGTCTCGCATCCTGATTGGCTGGCAGCAAATGTCAACAACACAAGCGCGGCACGCGCTTGGCAAGTGAGAATTCTACCACTGAACCACCAATGTCACGTGGGGACACACTGTAAGAGAACAAAATTCAACTGTCAAGTGGATGAGCCTCTGCAAAGTGGCGCTGAATGACAAAACATCACAATGTCATACTCTTTGGATTCAAGCACCTTCTGGCGTAATGGGATCCACAACAATCACGTCAGCTGTGGATGCAACGTCAATTCGTTCTTGAAGGGCAAGTGACAAAAAGAAGTACATGGTTCACAAATCAGCTGCCAAAGTTTCACTGACCAAGCACCCAGGCACTGCTGGAATTTGAACCCACAATCTCCTGTTTACCAGACAGGCACTTTGACCAGCTTAGCCACAGTGCCAGCAGTTCATCTGGTACCAACACAAAAACAGTTCGCCAATGGGGAAAAATGTTCATACAAGGGAGGGAGTCCAAAGTCCAACACATGTGTGAATTGAGAGTCCCTGGGTGGGCTCGAACCACCAACCTCTCAGTTAACAGCCAAACGTGCTGACCAATTGCGCGACAGGGAGTACAACAGCATGACTGCAGTAAGGTTTCACAAAGTGCTGTCCACCTTAACTCTCGGGTGGTCCGGTCTGTTACGTTTCAGGTGTCATTCTGAATACTGCCCTTTCGCAGGAAAAGAGCCTTTGTACTTTTTCAACATGAGCTCTAAAGAAAGGTATAAGCTGAGATATACTGCATTGGCCGGGAACCGGACCCGGGCCACCCGCTTGACAAGTGAGAATTCTACCACTGAACCACCAATGCCACGTTGGGAAACACTGTTGGAGAACAAATTAAATTGTTGAGTGGATGTGCCCCTGCAAAGTGGCGCTGAATGACAAAACATCACAACACACGCACGGGATGCCAGGGGAGGCCGACTACTAACCGAGCTGAGCGAGAGGGCATAAGAAAAAAATTTGTGACCTTGTGGTGGTTACCCGGCAGCACCAAGGATATGGTGCACGTCTGATGCGTAATGCATGCCAGGTGATGTTCATCTAGCGAGCAGACATTCTTGTGGGGGACAAGCTCAACAGTAGGAATGTTGAGAGAACTGACCAGTCCACTATCAATGAAGTTCTCGTCCGCCCCAGAGTCAATTAATGCTGTGGTAGGAGAAGCTTCCCCCGCCCAGGATATCGTACCTTCCACCTGAAGTCGGCCCGCCAAAGCGGATGACGCAGCCGGTGTGGTTGGAGCGGGCAGTGCCAGCAGCTGGGGAATATCCCTGGTGGAGGGAGAGCGTTGGCGTGCTGGGCGAACTGGACAGCGGGAAATTGTGTGTAGGACTCCCACAGTACAGGCACAGCCACTGCTGGAGCAGGGAGGGAGGAGTGGTGCCGGAAGAGCCCAAGGAGGAGGGATTTGCCTCTGCTGTGTGCTGCGCTCCCGCAGCCGGTTGTCGAGTTGATTGGATAGCGACAGAGAGCGGCTGGAATGACAAGGCGCTGCGGAGCGCATATCGGGCGAGTGTTAGAATAAAATGTAGATACAGGTATTATTTTGTTAGTTATCACCCTTATATCCATTTGCTTAGACAATAGAAAGTGTTTGAATGTGCTGAAGAAGGAATGTTCCCGTGACCCTGATCAGAGACCCCTCAGCGACCCCCAGGTCCTGGAGGTGCTTGGATGCACCAACAGCGACTCTGCAGATGCTCATGTTAATCCTGCAAGAATGTGTTAAGATAAGAACTCATAAAACATTAAAAGTAATTGCTCTCACATACACACACGCACATAGACAAACAACTACAGCTCGTGCAACTGTCTTCTCCACCCTGCACGACCATGTAGTAGGGACCCCCGAAAGAGAATAAAAAGAGGGGAGTGTGAACTGCATATTCAGAGTGGAGCGGCATGTCACTGGGTATGTGGTTTCACTCTCCTCGCTGCGAGAAACTTTGAATATTGTTGTCTGTCTCTTCTGTATTTTTGTATTTAAGTGTTTTTACAAGTGTCACAGGAGTTTGAACCTGACAAATACTCACTTAGGAGAACGTTAGACTGAAGTTCTAAAGGTCCCTGGTTCAAGCCCGGTTTTCAGAACAATCCCTGTTTATTTTGTGACTTGGCAAATAGTTTGAAAATGCTTATTGGCTGGCTGAAAGGACCTTAACTTCATTCTTCAAAAGGCCAGACATCCAGCCATCCAGACAAGGTTAGAGGAGGTTACAAGCCTATTTACAAACCATTGACTCCAAGGGCACAAGTTGAGTCCATCGAGATATCAAAGTGACCCCGAGGGTGGCTAAGGTGTTTCTTTCAAGCCGCGATTGTGATGTCTTGTTTTGTTGAAGAAAAGCCCATTATTTCTGGAACAATTTTCCCTACAAAGGAGACATCTTTGTCCATTTGGACAATTGTCAATCTGCCCCCACTTTGGACACATCGTCGCGTTTCATTGTTTGGCAACTGCTTTGTGACTTCACCAGTCCCCTTAAAAGCCCCTTCCTTCAGGTTTCCATAGTGTAATGGTTATCACATTTGCCTAACACGCAAACGGTCCCCAGGTCGAAACTGGGTGGAAACATGGCCTTTCAAGTCCTTCTTTTACAAAAAAAGTCAAGGTGACAAATAGGAACAAGGACATGTGCTTGATCTCTGAAGGGACTTGAACTCTTGATACTCAGAGTCTGATGCCCTACGAAGTGAGCCCCCAGGCCTTTGGTCAGAAGATTTGTTTTTGTGTATTTGGAATGAAATGTTTTCTGCATGTTGAACAATTTTCAACAGGAAAGATATCTTTCAGATGTATCAATAAAACTGCTGCCTGTCGCTGCCACACTCTTTGCATTTCACAGCTATTTTACAGTCTTTGGCTACATGTTTTGTGGTAGCGCAACAGCGAAAACAGATTGAGTTTTCTTTTAGATAAGCTTTTCTCTCATCTAACGGTTTGACCCTAAACCCACGACATTTTGATAAGGGGTGTGGCTTGTTATGTATTGGGCATTGATCTGCTGGCTCATCTGTTTTCTTTCCTTTAACACTGTTACTTGTAGGTTTTGCTGTTACCTCTGTTTTTCTCACTGAAACTGTTTTGGGATTGTTATATTGTTTTGCATATCTTTCATGTTTTGTCTGAGTTACAGCGCAGTTCGATGAGAACGCAAAACTTGGATCGTTTCGGGTTTTTGCTTGCCTGGATATAAAACTTACAAAGTAAGTGAATGGTGGAAAGGAAACCCTGTGTTATTCTTTGTACATAGACCTGAGTGATATCCAGCGTTCTTGCAGACCGTAGGGAAGCTTCTCGACAATAGGATTTACCCCCCTAGCTGTGTCAAGATAAGCTAGACCAGGCAGATATCCCTCTGCCTTAGCTGCCTGAATCTCCAAAAGAATGTCCCCTAACTCTCTGAGACGCTGATTATCTTTGTTCGAGATTTTAGGGAAGTTCTCTAGTTTTGACAAAAGAGCATTCTCAATGACCTCTGGTGAGCCATAGTTATCATCTAACCTCTCCCACACCAAAGCTACTCCTGCTGTAATGTTGTGAACATGTGCGGACCTGATACGCATAGCCTGTGTGGAAGACTCGGGGCCGAGCCACCTTAACAGTAAATCAAGCTCTTCTCTAGCTGTTAAATTAAGCCCTCTAATCACATCCTGGAAAGAGGTTTTCCAGGCCCAGTAGTATTCTGGACAGTCATCAAATTTCAAAAGTCCAGAGCTCACAAGTTCTCTTCTAACGAGATGTTTAGTAAGATCAGTCATTTGTGCTGGTTCACAAGGATAGTCTCTGAGGCTAGCTGTGTGAGACACTGGAGCAGGAGGACAATGTGAGGACCTATTTTGATTGTAATCAAACATAACCTCACCATTAACAATGGTCGTAGGCTGGTTTGTGACGGTGCCGGGGAGCGGATACCACTGGACTGAAGATGGTGGTGCTGGTAATGATGCTCGTGGTGCTGGCGTGGATGTGGTGAGTGGCTGCTGTGGGACCGGAGCTGGCTGCTGAGCGTCGGGTGTCACGTAGTGAGCCTTCACATACTCGCTGGTGTGTTGAGCGGTGTCCTCTGGAGGGATCTGTGCCAGGTCTTCGAGAGAGCTGCCTTCCACTGCTGCTGCGCCTTCATAGACTGCTGCTTCAGCTGCGGCTGCCGTGGCACTTCTCTCGATCTTTAGCACATACAGACTGGCCTCCAGTTCTGCTTTGCGTTGTGCTGCTTCAGCCTCTATTTTAGCCTTTACTTTCATCATTTCTGCTTCTCGGGCTGCATATTTCGCCTCCACCAAGGCTGCTTCAGCACTAGCCCTTGCTTTGGTGGCTGCGGAGCTGGTTGAGGACCTGCTGGACCTTGAAGTCTTTGTTTTTGAGGCGACTGACCTGGTGTCGTAGAGCTTTTGCGGCTGGTCCGACTCGTTTTGCTGCTCCATCTTGTATCGTCTGGACACGTGCTTTAGTAACAGCAGATGGTGTTTTAGCCCGCTGTGTAACAGTCCTTTTACTATTCTGTCCTCACGATGGTGTGACGTCTACCAAGGCTAGACAGATAGCAAACAACCAAAGAAATACTCCGTGGCCATGTATGTTCTTAGAGCTTTACTTGGCTTGCAGGCAGTAATCTCTTGTAACAAGTTGTAAAACTGTAATACACAAATAAAACAGTGTATCAGCAATGTGTACAGGCTTCATCAAAAATGAAAGAAAATGCAAAGTGAAAGTATAAAAAACTCAAAATGAAAACGTTTAGCCTAGCTAACAGTCACATGTGCAAATCTAGCATAGCATTCACATTCAACTGTAGCTCAAAATGCTAGTTTACGTTTTATTAAACACTCATATTTGCAGAAACACATATAAAACTTCAAAACCTACGGACTAAGATACCCCAAGGCTGAAAACTGCAGATGAACCGTCACTGATGTGCACTGTGTGGTGGCTGTGTGCAGACTGAGTAGCTGGAACATGTTTGGGCAAAAACGAAAGCTATCTCAAGTTTGGCCACAAGGGGGCAGCGTGAGAGTGTGTGATTAACTAAGATTTGTCTTGAAAAATGCAAAAATAAATGTGATAACAGTACATTCTTAGTATTTGGGTGTTTTTTCTTTTAATTGTGGTAATTGTTTTTAATTCTGTAAAGCACTTTGTGTTGCATGTATTTGCAGGAAAAGTGCTATACAAATATTGTTGATTTGATTAGTCAAGAGAACATCAACAAAAATCAAAGGATTTCTCGCATGCGAAGCGAGCACACTACCATTTGGGTTAGATCGCTTGCTGTTGCAGCGTTGGCAGAGAACTATTTTGGTTCCTTTGCTGGAGTGTTGAAGAAAAGCCCATTATTTCTGGAACATGTAAAATGAACTACAATTTTCCCAACAAAGGAGAAATCTTTGTCAATTTGGACAATTGTCAATCTGCCTCCACTTTGGACACATTGTCTTGTTTCATTGTTCGGCAACTGCTTTGTGACTTCGGCAGTCCCTTTCCCCCCGGTTTCCACAGTGTAGTGGTTATCACATAACACGCAAAAGGTCTCCAGTTTGAAACTGGGTGGAGACATGGCCGTTCAATTACTACTTTTACAAAAAAAGCAAGGTGACAAATGGGAATAAGGATATGCAGATGGCAGAAGATGGTTTCGATCCATTGACCTCTGGGTTATGAGCCCAGCACACTTCCTCTGAGGTCCTTCAGACAAGAGCAAACAGCTTGTCCTTCGAGCCGGACTTGAACCAGCGACCTAAGGATGCAAGCTTGAACCACTACAGTCCTCCACTCTTCCAACTGAGCTATCGAAGGGCTTGTTGGTTTGGGGCGAGTGAGTACATCTGAGTGTTCCACGGCGTCTCATTGAGGTTGCGGGCTCCAACACGCTGTGGCTGAGAATGCCACTTTTGACAGAATTTTGGAGATAATCAAGTCTCAGGTAGAGATGATCGACTTTTCTGATCGAATTCAGAGGTCATGTGTTGGTCCCGAAAACGGTCTTGGCACTTTTTTCACCAATGAAAGGTATAATAACAGCCCTGTTGCATTGCCTGGGAATCGGACCCAGGTCGTGGCATGGCAGGCGAGAACTCTACCACTGATCCACCAATGCCTGCATAGGCACAGTGGAATTGTGTTGCAGGTCGAAGTCGAAGGACCATTTGGTTCCTAATTCATGTCCGTCAAAAAAATCACAACAGTGCACAGTGTCTTCTCTAAGAGTCAGAGTAAGATTCCTAGTTTACTTGTAGATTTGAGTTCAAACACATATCAGTGGTAAACGATTCAACTCAACTTGTGCGCTTGGAGTCAATGATTTGGTTTGTAACCTTCTCTAACATTGTCTGAATGGGTGGCCTTTTGAAGAATGAAATTAAGGTCCTTTCAGCCAGCCAATGAGGCTTTTCAAACTATTTGAAAAGTCGCAACAGAAACAGGGATTGTGTTCAAACCTGGGCTTGAACCATGGACCCTTTGAATGTCAGTCAAACGCTTTCCCAAGTGAGCTATTTCAGCTGTAAAGGCGGTGGTCTGCTTTTTCAGTCGGGGCGGTCAGGGTCAAACTGTGTCTGTGCCACGTGTGTTGCTGTGTTCCTGGTCCAGTGTGTTCTCATCTTGGGTTGGAATGTCCCCATGCTGGTAACGGGTGGGGAATACAGCAGGGGGGAATCCCGTACATTTGGCACCGATACAAAGGGTTGCAAATTGGGAAGAATGCAAGGGCTCCAACACAAGTGTCACACTTCTGACAGCTTCTTGCGTCTTGAAGTGGCGTCACCCCCATTCTAAAGTGTCTGAGGCTTCTGCTCCTGGGCAGTAAACCAGGGGTGCTTTTTAACATGTCTGCTGCTGAAAAGTGTACAAAGAAGACCAATCGCACCATGGGGTCTTGCATTTCTCCAGAAAACAGTCTTTGTACCTTAAGATGACCTCTGATAAAAAGTATGAAAACCAGAGTCATGGAAATACCAGTAGAGGACTACTGGACTTGGAACCAACGAGCCCCTCTTTCCTAGGCATGTAATTTAACAACTCAAGCATAGTGCCTGCAAAGCATGCAAACTTGACAATGGTGCCTTTAGTAGAAAAGGAAATCCTGTGTATCTGGCACGGACACAATAATAGTTTGCCAATGGGGAAAAAAAGTTCATAAGTGACCAAATTGGATTTCGAGTCCAACGCCTTAACCGCTCGGCCACCGTGACTGCATGGAAAAGACAAATGGGGGCAGGTGGACCCCATTGTCCTGGAACACAAATTTCGACCATGAGCAACGATCAGTACACCACCACCTGTGGTCGGTTAGCTCAGTTGGTCAGAGTGTGGTGCTAATAACGCCAAGGTTCAACCCCCGTATTGACCACTCTTCTTTATGTGCTCCAGGAACAACAAAAGCTCATGGTGACAACCCACCAGAGAGTGGACCCCATCCACAGGTGGGTGATCACCCACCCACGTGTGAAACACCCTTGACAAGGCTGCAGAAAGACCAGGGAGAGGTAGAGAAAACAGCATGTCAAAACAGAGCGGCAACAAACACCTTGGTCACCAAGACTGCAAGGAGCAGATCAATGGGGGCAGTGGACCCCATTATCCTCTACCCAAAATTTAGACCACAAGTGCAGAGAATGCGGACTGTGAAGGAACAACAAAAGCCCATGTCGACAACACCCCAGCCCTCATTACCAACAGTACACCACCACAAGGAAAACAGCATGGCGGTGACAAAAGCCCAGGCCTAAAACTCCCCGGGCCCCATAACCAACAGCGCACAACCCAGTCAACTGTGAAACACCCCCATCAAGGCTGCCAACCGCACGGGGAAAGGTAAAAAAAAATAGTACGGCCCCGAAATTGCCACCTCCAAGATGGACTGAGGTCTTATACTGCCTACATGGACAAGCCAAATATCTTCTGGACAAAAAGACTAGTGTACCCCCGTACACAAAACAAGTATCTTCCTCGCATGCTGCCAGCTGATCCTTGACATCAGCTGTCACAGACATTCAAGTCATTTGGGGAACTCATCCTGATCCAGGGTTACCACTGATTTGTAGAGTAAGTAAATAAGTCACCATACACTTACTGTTAAAGGAAGACACAGTCCAAACACTCGATTGCTGCAGGGCAAGTAGGTTCCACCAAGACTTGAACTTGGATCACTGGATTCAGAGTGCTAACCATTACACCATGGAACCTGCAAGCGCATTTTAGGGTCCTGAAGTACACACTGTCAGACTACATTAGAGTTGATAGAACTTCACTGTGCACTGCTTTCCTTTCCCGAGACGCCGAATGGTGGTCCAGAATCTCTTCGAAGCCGTCCGGAAGTCATTCTCCATGGCCTCTCCAAACTCCTCCCATGTCAGCGTTTTTGCCTCAGCGAATGCCACGGACCGCTTGGACTGTCGGTTCCTGTCAGCTGAAGTCCCATAAGCCAAAAAGGCCTAATAGAACTCCTTCAGCTTGACGGCATCCCTCACCAATGGTATCCACCAATGGGTTCTAGGATAACCGCCACGACAAGCTCCGACCACCTTACGGACACAGCCACCTCGACAATGGAGGCACAGAACACCCCTGCTTCCCTCTGAACATGGTCGAAGCTCTGCACACAAGGAATACTTTTCTTTCCTACAGTTATAAATAAGCAATGTGACATGGTAGTGTACAGGACGTCTTCAGGCTGGTGCAACACACCCGAGCACCTCATGAAGAGCAGAGCTGTCCTTTCCGGGCGAAATCCATGAACTTGGAGGTGCAGTTTGCCCATTTGCAGGCAAAATTGCATTTTATTTTGGAGAGGTTGCCGAGCGAGCCAGGAGTTGAACCTGGAATCTTCTAATCTGTAGCCGGATGCTTTATCCATTGCACCACTTGCCTACACAATAAGACAAGGTGCTTGGCAGGAGAATGTAATTGGGACTGGGTTTTGATTGATCTGTGGCTGTTTATGACGCCAAAATTGTGATTGGGACTTGGTAATTTACTCACTGACTGAGGATGCTGAGGGACTGATCCTGGACTCATTTCTGATCCCAACATCTATTCTATTATAAAACAAAGGATTCCTTGGAGAATGCAGGTATCGATCCCACTACCGTTCACATGCAAAGCGAGATCTACCATTTGAGCTAATTCCCCTGCTGTTGTACTGTAGGCAGAGAAGGTCTCATAACTATTTTGGTTCTTTTGATGGACACACTGTCAGGACCTTTCTGAGTGCAGCCAGAATACCGTCCCTGGTGGTCTAGTGGTCGGGAGTCAGTGCTCTCACTGCCGCGGCACAGGTTCCATACCTGTTCAGGGAACTGACTCTGGGCAGGTAATGACTATAGATCGGATTTGTCTTTGGCCTCGGTCGAATAGGTGGAAATATGGCCTTTCAATTCATTAGTTTACAAAAAAAAATCAAGGTGACGAATGGGAACAAGGATATGTGCCTGATCTCTGAAGGTGTGCACACGAGCATCTGTCCCCAGTTTGGACACACAATCCATATTTCCCGGATGACTGATCGGGTGCATTTGCCTTTAGCCATGAATTAATTAGCCGGCTCAGTTCATAGAGCATTAGACTTTTAATCTGAGGGTCCAAGGTTCAAGATCTGTTCAGGCGGTGAGTTGTGGGCCCCTTCCCTTAAATGTTAAACCCCAACCTCTTTGCTCTTGCTAATGTGGTCTATTTTCTTAGCCCCACAAATGTCCAAATTCACAATGGTTTTGCCTTTGAGAGCATTGTAGTACATATGACATGTATACTACATATGACATCAGAAATGATGGGTATTTCTTCAACAGAACAAGACATCTGATTCAAAACATTTACTTGACATGTTGGAGAGAAAAAAACAGCAAAGGAGTCGCAGAAACACCGACAAGGCACTGCTGGGATTTGAACCTAGGGTCTCCTGTTTACAAGACAGGAACTTTGACCAACTAATCCACAGCGTCGGTGAAGGGCTGTCGTCAGTGTTAGGTGAACCACTGCGTGAAGGAAACCACACGAGTGGCCAGGCTTTCAACAGTACTGGTGAAATCATGCCAGTCTAAGCGGACAGAACCGACGATTATTCACCTCCTTGGTCTTCGCTGTGTCGAGGATGAGGATGTTGTTTGCATGCAACGACACCACAGCGGCCACCTCCTTCCTAAAAGCCCCTTCGTGCAGGCCTGTGATGCACCCGATCAGTCATCTGGGAAATATGGATTGTGTGTCCAAACTAGGGACAGATGCTCGTGTACACACCTTCAGAGATCAAGCAGATATCCTTGTTCTCTTGTGCTCTTTGTCACCTTGATTTTTTTGTAAAAGAAGGAATTGAAAGGCCATGTTTCCACCCAGTTTGGATATAGGGACCCTTTGCGTTTGAGGCAAACGTGATAACCACTACACTGTGGAAACCTGAAAGAAGGGGCTTTTAAGGGGACTGGCGAAGCCACAAAGCAGTTACCAAACAATGAAACACGACAATGTGTCCAAATTGGGGGCAGATTGACAATTGTCCAAATTGACAAATATTTCTCCTTTGTAGGGAAAATTGTTGGGGAATAATGGGCTTTTCTTCAACAAAATAAGAAATCACAATTGTGGCTTTAAAGGTTTAAAAGCTAGCTGTGAAACAAACACCTGAGCCACCCTCGGGCTCACCTTGATGTTTCAGTGGACTCATCTTGTGCACTTGGAGTCAATGATTTGGCTTGTCACCGCCTCCAACATTGACTGGATGGGTGGCCTTTTGAAGAATGAAGTTAATGTCCTTTCAGCCAGCCAATGAGCCTTTTCAAACTATTTGCAAAATCGCAACATGGACAGGAATTGTGCTGAAACTCGGGCTTGAAACAAGCACCTTTAAAACTTCAGTCTAACACTCTCCCAAGTAAGCTATTTCAGCTGCAAAGGTGGCGTTCTGCTTTTGTGGTCTGGGCGAAAAGTGGGGGTAGGGGGAAGCTGTTTCTGTGCCACGTCCTATGTTGTTTTATACCTGGCCCAATGTGTTCTCATCTTGGGTTGGAATGTCCCCATGCTGGTAACGGGTGTGGAATACAGTCCATTGATGAGGATAAGCGGTACAGAAAATGGATGGATTTCACTGGTTGAAGTTGTCAGCTACCACAAAAATGGTCATGCGCCACGAGCCTGTTCTGAATTCCCCTTTGGCCAATCGACACCACAACAATTTTCAGAATTGTAGACAGTTGTGTGATTTCCCGACGGGAAGCTCCTGTTTTGTATGTCACAATTTCATGTTGAAACTTGAGCAGGGTTACGATTGCAACAACCAGTAGGGTAAAGCAAACCCGTCTTGATTGTTACGACTGATTGTCCTCTGGTCTTCATGAGGTGCTCGGGTGTGATGCACCAGTCCTGGAAGATGGCAAAGGTGCATGGTCAAAAAGGTTTACTTAAACAAGTTATTCCTTGTGTGCACGGTCAGCTCATTGGCCTTCTCACTGTTGAGGACGAGGGAGCAGAAATCTGCTGGCATACTGTACTTGACCACAGTAGGAGGAAAAAACAGGTTGGCTTGACATTTAAGGGAACATGGACTTGAACCCTGGACCCTCAGATTAAAAGTCTGATGCTCTACCAACTGAGCTATCCAGGCCCTTGATGAAAGAGGAGAACTCACAAGGCAAAATCTGCTAGCATACTGTACTTGACCTTGCAGACATGAATAAACCGTGGTCCTGAAATTGTCACCTCCAAGATCGACTGAGGTCTTAAACTGCCCACATGGACAATCCAAATATCTTCTGGACAAAAAGAGTTCATGGTCAGACAAGACAAAGGTTGAGCCAGTCACCTGAACATTAAACTTTTGATCTGAGCGTCCGGGATTCGAGTCCCTGTTCAGGTGACCAGGTCTGAGGTCCACTTTGCAAATGCCTCATTTTTGCCCTCAAAAAAGGGCAACAGGACAATCCCTTGGTACTTTATGGAAACTACATGAGGAGCCTGGCTTTTAACTGGAACTGGAAAGACTTGTGTAGCCCCGCACACAAACCAAGTGTCTTCCTCACATGCTGCCAGCTGATCCTTGACATCAGCTGTCACAGACATTCACGTCATTTGAGGAACTCATCTTGATCCACAGTCACCACTGATTTGGAGAGTAAGTAAATAAGTCATCATACACTTACTGTTAAAGGAAGACACAGTCCAAACACTCGATTGCTGCAGGGCAAGAAGGTTCTTGGATCACTGGATTCAGAGTCCAGAGTGCTAACCATTACACTACAGAACCTACAAGTGCATTGTAGGGTCCTGAAGTACACACTGTCAGATTACATTAGAGTTGATAGAACTTCACTGGGCAATGCTTTCCTTTCCCGAGACGCCGGATGGTGGTCCAGAATCTCTTCGAAGCCGTCCGGAAGTCATTCTCCATGGCTTCCCCAACCCCCCCCCCTGTCAGTTGAAGTCCTATGAGCCAAAAAGATCTTCAGCTTGACGGCATCCCTTACCAATGGTATCCACCAATGGGTTCTAAGATTACCGCCACGGCAAGCACCGACCACCTTACGGCCACAGCCGCCCCGACAATGGAAGCACAGAACACCCCTGCCTCCTCTGAACATGGTCGAAGCTCTGCACAAAAGGATTACTTCTATTCCTACTGTTATAAATGAGCAATGTGACATGGTAGTGTACAGGATGTCTGCAGGCTGGTGCAACACACCCGACCACCTCATGAAGAGCAGAGCTGTCCTTTTCCGGGCAAAACCCATGAACTCGGACTCGGAGGTGCAGTTTGCCCATTTCAGCTGCTCCAAATTTGTCTGCAGGCAAAACTTTAATTTTAGACTCAGGTCAATTGGAAAGGTTGGCGAGTCCCAGGGGTTGAACCTGGAATCTTCTGATCCGTAGTCAGATGCGTTATTCATTGCACCCACTGTACTTGACCACAGTAGGAGGACAAAAGAGGTTGGTTTGACATTTAAGGGAAGGGGTCACTTGAACAGGTCTTGAACCCTGGACCCTGCGAATAAAAAGCTGATGCTCCAACTGCGCTATACAGGCCCTTGATGAATGAGGGGAACTCACAAGGCAAAAACTTCTGACATACTGTACTTGACCTTGCCATGGACAGAGATGAAGAAGCCCCGGTCCCGAAATTGCCATAGATACAGCCTGCAGTTAGCAAGTCATAATCAGAAGGAATATCGACTTTTGACTTCAATATTTATGCAACTGAACAATAAACTCCCATGCAAAATGGAGCCAAAATGGATACAATCTAGGGTTACAACAGTAACCTTCCCATACCTTTATAGAAACAAACCAAAACCAACCTCACTTGAGTTGGATTGACCAAAGGAACCATGCAAAAACGGAAACAATCGAGTTATATTACACCGATTCGAGACACATTACCACAAGTTGTTGCAATTCTCAAGGGTGTTTGAGCCACGCATCCATGTACTTTTAGACTATTCTTAAATAGTAAATAATAAATAAAATAATCCTAAAACCAACGCAGTGCATCATGGGGCATCCGGATATGAACCAGGACCTCCTGATCTGCAGTCAAATGCTCTACCACTGAGCTACACCCCCTCAAACACACCATGCATCGTTACACGATGGGAACTATGCATATGCACTAAACCAGCACATCCTCATGGTGACTGGGAGAATTTAGCAAACAAAGATTGACTTCTTGATGGGTCAGCTAGGTCGAAAAGGTTTACTTAAACAAGTTATTCCTTGTGTGCAGGTCATCTCCTTGGCCTTCTCGGTGCTTAGGATGAGGTAGCAGAAATCTTCTTGCATACTGTACTTGAGCACAGTAGGGGGACAAAAGAGGTTAGTTTCACATTTAAGGGAAAGGGCCTACACCAGCTTAAGGCTCCTTTCTCTCAGTAGGCACTGGTTGAAATCCCACAGCTGGCATTTTACTGGTCAGGTCCATTATCCACAACTGGAATGATTTGGCAGCAAAGGACTGTCAGATTGTACAACTCAGCTGAACACTTCAAGAAAATGATTAAAAGACGTCTTGTTCGAGGGGGGTTTGTTTTCCCGGACTGGTTGTTGCAACCGCAACCCTGCTCAAGGTTCAACGTGACATACAAAAGAACAACTACCCGTTGGGGAATCAAAACCCGGTCTTCCACGTGACAAGCGGAGATACTGTCCATTATACTAACGAGGACTGCTTCTGAGCATTTGTGGTGTCAATTGGCCAAAGCGGAATTCAGAACAGGCCCTGGTATCCCACAACGGGGCGAGGTGCAGTTCCTCCTCTTTGTTGTCATCATAGGGTCTTCTGAATCCCTCTTGGTCTGTCCTGTCACCTCGGACCTGTTTGCCTTGGAAGACCCGACCAGAGGCATATAGCCCCAGAAAACATAGCCCCTCGAATCACCCGGGCACTCAAACCCCTCCACCACGATTCACGATTCACTGTGTTTCAGTGATTCCTGTGCGAGGTTTAAAAAACAGCTGTGAAAGAAACACCTGAGCTACCTTTGGGGTCACCTTGGTATCTCGGTGGACTCAACTTGTGCCCTTGCAGTCGATGGTTTGGCTTTTAATTTCCTCTGGCATTGGCTGGATGTAAAGTTAAATTTCTTTCAGCAAAGGCTCAAAATCGGGATTGCACCAGGGACCTTTAGATCGTCAGTCTTACGCTCTCCCAACTGAGCTATTTCAGCTGCAAAGGTGGTTCTCTGCTTTTTCCAGTGCAGGCAATTTCACCTAGATCTCTATTGTAACAGGCATCCTTACACCATGACTGAAAAGGATTTCATGGATTCCCTGACATGTTTTTGGTCTGAGGATTTGCCATGGACATTGAACCTCTTGTATCAGAGGTTCGACCAACAGTTGTACCCTTCTCTCCAGCACCCTGGAATAGACTTTCCCAGGGAGGCTGAGGAGTGTGTTGCTTTGTCCGGCTCCTTGTACGTTGACAACCCCAAACCCCAATGGATTTCTAGTCCATCGCCTTAACCACTCGGCCACAACAACTTGCAAAGAACCTCACCGATTATAGCGTTGCTTTTCAGTTGAAATGCAAGGGAAACTGCCAATTCAGTCAGCAACCATGAAGATCCAGGCAATTTCACCTGGATCTCCATTGTCACAGACGTCTTGACACCACAAGTGCCCCCAAAACTGCACGTTGTCAGCAGAATTTGAACCGGTTAGTTTGAACCTGTGTTAGCTTTATTTAGGAAGACCCATTGTGGCCCTTCGGGCTCACAACTACTTAGTGGGATTTCGGATGATCCATCGTGGTCACAGGCGTCCTGACACCATGACTGCCCCAAAAGACCAGTGGTTAAATTGCAAGGACAACTGCTTGCCAATTTAGTGATATTCAGGATGACCCACTGTGGTCCTTCTAGCTCACGACTTAGTGGGATTTAGGATGGTCCATCGTGGTCCTTCTGGCTGACCTATTTGTTCAGGTGTCTTGACACCACGAGTGCCCCCAAAACTGTACGTTGTCGGCAGGATTTGATGTGCCAGGAAACCCCAATGGATTTCTAATCCATCGCCTTAACCACTCGGCCACAACAAATTGTCACAAACGCAGAACCTCACAGATTATGCTGTTGTATATCAGTCGAAATGCAATGGAAAATGTTTGCCAATCTTATGAGCAACCATGAGACTTGTCAACTCGTGAGTGGTATTGCAGCTCACGGTTTTGGGGGATCTCACATGAATTCCCATGAATCCCCTGACACGATTTTGGTCTGATGACTTCCCATGGATTGCCACCATCAGTGATGTCTTGACACCAAGAGTGCCTCCAAAACTGTACGTTGTCGGCA